>NW_024067772.1:300000-572310 GCF_009389715.1 Phoenix dactylifera | reverse complement strand
CAGTCCTAATCCAATTAGAACTCTAGTATCCTACCCGAAGTAGGATCTTGTTTCAAGTCCAATTAATTAATTCCTTTTCCTTCTTACTTTTATCAATCAAATTGATTTCTTGTGATTTCTGAATCACGATTTCAACCATCGGATCGGTCAATACTTCTAGTGTGTGTGACCCATAGATTCTATTCTGACTGGTAGTGAGATATATTGTGATCTCTATCACTATATCATTGAAAACTCCTTTCAATGGGTTGGAACGATTCCAACTCAACTCATTAGGGTTTATCGATCATCAAGATAATCCCTATGAGTCCCACCATCCTCAGTGACACCTGGCATGTAGTGGCTACCCAGCAGAATGGAATGATGAACCTCTAGGGCAGTTAACGTGTGATACAGTCCTACTATCGTGGATCCCTACAGGACGGAGGTCATGGACAACTCGTCAAACCCCATCGTCTGTCATATGTCAAGATTTATTCGACTTGAGTTCGATAGTGGAAAACTCTTTTCTCCACTTTACTGCCCTGGCAAGGTCTTAGAACTCAGTCTAACAAATCACATAGGATCACTCCTCTTCTATCAAGGTCGATAGATTCCTTATAGGTGCATACCCTACTCCTACAGTGAACCTACTGCAGCCAATCTACACTGCATGGACCCTATGGCTAGAACCATGTATGTGTGCAGTCAAACTACAATAACCTCACTGTGAGTAGCCGAAGCACCGCAGGTCAAAGGACCAGTCACACTACTGCAACATCAAGCAAGTCACTGACGAGTGGATAGACATCCAAGTGACTTCTTGTCTTGGTCACGCTCAGTACCCTTGTTCTCTAACAAGCACCTGCACTATCACTTCAGTGTCCCTACACTGTGGACTCAAGTCTCGCATCCAGAAGGAAAGTGATCTGTGCACTGATCGGATCGATCACCGTCCTCGTGATGATCATTGATCAGGAGCATTTAGAAATTAATCACCAATGATACATGGCTCAAATTCTCAACTCTTGAGAATATGTATCATCATCTTATTAATTTCTTGGACGATTCATAGACACATAAATAATATGAATGAAAAGATGCCTTTTATTTATTCAATAATAAATAGTCAAGTACAAAATTATGTCCCTAGAATCAACAATGTGTCAGCCAAATTGGCTTCTAGGGCATACATCTAACAATCTCCCACTTGCACTAAAGCCAATTGGTCATATATTAGGCCCATCTTCTCAAGGTGGGCTTTAGTCTTTTGCTGACTCAGCTGCTTAGTGAAAGGGTCTGCCACGTTATCCGCGGAGTCTACTCTCTGCACCTCTACATTTTCTTCTCCACATAGTCGCGTATGAGGTGAAAGCGCCGCTCTATATGCTTAGCTTCTGATGAGACCTTGGCTCCTTAGCAAGGGCTATGGCGCCATTATTATCGCAGTAGAGTGTTATGGCATCTGATGTCATCACATCCAGCTCTGCAATGAATTTCTTGAACCAGAAGCCTTCCTTAGCAGCTTCAGAGGCGGCGATGTATTCGGCTTCTGTGGAGTGATTGATTAAAACCCCGTTTGATTTTGATGAGCTCAAAGCATTTGAGTATATCGTGTGATTACTAATGAATTCAATTGAGTGTTTCAGTGAAAATCCTGCTCAAGTGTTTCTAGACATGGTTTACAGTATTTTGGATAAGTTAAGAAGTCTGCTGAACCAATGTCTGAGACTCGAGTCGACTCCCGAGTTTCACGAGTCGACTCCAAGCGTATCAAGGTCACTGGCACGAGCTCGAGTCGACTCCTAATCAGTATGAGTCGACTCCGACTGAAAACAGACAGAAGGATAGAAGAGCAGTCTTTCAGATCTGAGATTCGAGTCGACTCCAGTGGAACGCGAGTCGACTCCCAGCGGTGCACAAAGAAAAAGTCAGAGAGTGTTTTATGGACTCTGAGATTCGAGTCGACTCCAGTGGAACGCGAGTCGACTCCCAGCGGTACACAAAGAAAGAGTCAGAGAGTATTTTATGGACTCTGAGATTCGAGTCGACTCCAGTGGAACGCGAGTCGACTCCCACCGGTGCACAAAGAAAAAGTCAGAGAGTGTTTTATGGACTCTGAGATTCGAGTCGACTCCCGCATTACGCGAGTCGACTCCAAGATTGTGCGACCATCAACAGAGAAAACCATGTTACTGCCACTGAGATTCGAGTCGACTCCCAGACAGCTCGAGTCGACACCAAGACAAGCTTCACGTCAAAAGGCAGAAGACCAACTTTCGGAAACTGAGAGCCGAGTCGACTCCAAGGAAGTTCGAGTCGACTCCAAGACTGGATGAGCCAAAAGACAGAGAATCGGGAGTTCGGGCTCTGAGATTCGAGTCGACTCCCAGGACAGTCGAGTCGACTCGAGAGGGCAAAATTCAAATTTGTATCCACGGTCTACAGAGGAAAAGCCGACTCCAAAATTGCCAGGTCAGCGCCAGAAGTTGGCGAGTCGACTCCGGGCCAAGACGAGTCGACTCCCAGTCGTGACGGCAACTTTAATTCAAACTTGGAACAGTTGCCGAGTCGACTCCTGAAAAGCTTGAGTCGACTCCCGCTACAGCCGAGTCGACTCCTGATCGCGCGAGTCGACTCCAACCCACCAACGGTCACATTGTCAGGCTGCGCAGAGTGTGCAGAACGGCCAGAAAAAGTGGAGTAACGGCTAGTTTCCGTGGGGGTTGGCTTAAATAGCCACAGAAGACTGTAGCAAAATAGAGAACATACATTCCACTCCAAGCATTCAAGTCTTCAAGCTTTGCAAGTGCTCTTCAACGAGAAAAAGGGGAGATCAGCATTTACTGCGCCACCAACTTCTCCCCAGCATTCAAAGCTTCCTCCTCCTACATTCAAGTCGATCACTCATCCAAGAGGAGACCAGAGTCAAGAAGCCATTCCTCTACTTAAGCTTAAAAGCGTTTGAGGGCTTCTAAACTCATCCTTGAATATATTGTTTCATACCTGCTTTTGAGAAGCTTATTTTCTGTTTTCTTTCTACTACGTGTATTTACTTGGTTCAATCGGGGGATTGAATCAAGGGAAAAGGTTAGTTGGTGAGCCAGTTTTAAAACCAACGTGTGAAAGGGTTTGATTGTGAGCCCGGGAAAACAATCGGGGTTGGTTCTAGTCGGTGAGCCTGGGAAAACCGACCGAGTTCGTTGTTAGCTCGTAAAACAACAAGTTTGGTTGTGAGCTTGCAAAACAACCGGCTGTAATCCAAGGGGGTTATAGTGTATTCCCAAGAGAAACTTGGGGAGTGGACGTAGGAGCAAGGGATAGCTCCGAACCACTATAAAACTTGTGTTTGTGATTGATTGTCTCTTCCTCTTCTCATTTCATATTGCTCACAGCACATAGTAATTAATTAAATAACTTGGCATAGTTTTTAATTAATCATCCATAACGTTTTAAATTATCCAAATTGTTTTAAAACCCAATTCACCCCCCCCTCTTGGGTTGTCTATCTGGGCAACAGGTGGTATCAGAGCCAAAAACTCTTCCACTCAAGAGTTAAAAGATCAAAATGACAACCCCATTTGGATCTTCTCACATTGAGGGTCAGTCCACCCAAAGACCCCCTTTCTTCAATGGATCCGACTACTCATACTGGAAGGCTAGGATGAAAATATTCATCCAAGCCCAAGACTATGAGATGTGGACCATTGTTGTAAATGGCCCATACATCCCATCCATATATATAGATGGTGTCAAGGTACCCAAACTAGAAACGGATTGGGATGAACATGACATGAGGAAGGCACAATTAAACTCTAAAGCAATGAATGTCTTCTATTGTGCCTTAGACCGTAATGAATTCAATAGGATTTCAACTTGTAATTCAGCAAAAAGAAAGTTTGGGACAGCTTGAAGTGACCCATGAGGGCACGAATCAAGTCAAGGAATCCAAAATAAACATCTTGTTCATAAATATGAAACTATTTAAAATGGATTCAAATGGAAAACTATCACATCCATGTTCACTAGGTTTTACTGATATGGTCAATGGCCTAAAAAGGCCTTGGCAAGAACTATACTAACAGTGAGCTTGTCAGGAAAATCCTTCGATGTCTACCGAGGTTGTGGGAAGCTAAAGTGACAGCGATCCAAGAAGCTAAAGACTTGAACAAGCTTCCACTTGAGGAGCTCCTTGGATCCCTGATGACTCACGAACTCACCATGAAACAACACGAGAAGAGTCTTCCCATAAGAAAAAGGTAATAGCTTTAAAATCTACTTCTTCTAACAAGGACTTATCTTGCAGCACAGCAGTGAAGAAGAAGAAGATGAGAAGATGGGTGGTGAGCTCTTCTTGTGCGCAAATTCAAGAAATTCATCAACCACAAGAAGTCCTATCATCAAAGGAGAGGCCCTCAAATTTCTACCGGAAGGAAAAGGTAAGGAAAGAGAAAACGAGGGGATTGGATGTTACGAGTGCAAGAAGCCGGGTCACATAAGAGCTGAATGCCCCTTACTGAAGAAGGGGAGTAAGTACAAGAAGAAGAAAGCTCTTGTCACTTACACTATCCGACTCCGACTCATCATCCTCCTCTTCTGACGAGGAACAAGAAGAAAAGGCCAATTTCTGCTTCATGGCCAACGAAGACGAGGTAACTTCCGATACGCATCCTGATTTTTCTTTTGATGAACTTTATGATGCGTTCAATGAATTAATGATTGAGTATAAGAATATAAATGTTAAAAACAGAGAACTAAAAGTAACTAATCAAACTTATATTCATAAGCATGATTCATTAATTAAGGATAAAGATAATCTTACCAAAGAAAATCTAGAACTTAAGACAAGCAATCAACTTTTAATTAAGAAGACTAACACCTTAACTAAAGATAATGAAAAACTAACTAAGGAACTTTCAAACCATAAACAAGTCTTAAACAAGGATCTAACAAAAGAACTAAATGATTTAAAAACAGAAAATCAAACATTAACTAAAGAACTTAACAAATACAAACCCTTAGTTGAAAAATTTACATATAGTTCAGAAAAGTTAAACATGATACTAAATAGTCAACGTGCAGTATTTAATAAAGCAGGCTTAGGGTACAAACCAAGGAATAAGCAAAAACTTCTTAGTAATTTCTTTGTTAAAGCTGGGGAAACAAAAACTAAGAAAATCACCTGTTTCTGTTGTGGAAATATAGGACATAAAGCAAATACATGTGACTATAGGAAAAGGAAAACTAAAAGAAAAATTAAAAGGGTATGGGTTCCAAAAGGAACCAACTTGACTAACCATGAAGGACCCAAGAAAACTTGGGTACCTAAGATGACATGATTTGCTTGTGTAGGAGTGTCTTGCAGCCAAGGTCAACAAAAATTGCTGGTATTTGGATAGTGGCTGCTCAAGGCACATGACGGGTGATAAAGACCAATTTTTCACCCTTGAAGCTAAGAAGGGAGGTGTTGTGACGTTTGGAGACAACAACCAAGGTCACATCATTGGCATTGGTAAAGTTCAAATCACCCCTTCTACTTTTATAGATAATGTTAGATATGTTGATGGTCTTAAACATAACTTGTTAAGCATTAGTCAATTATGTGATAAAGGATATGATGTTATGTTTAAACCATCACTATGTATTGTAACAAATCCTAATGATAATAGTTTGGTCTTTAAAGGGATTAGACGTGGAAATGTATATGTTGTAGACCTAGAAGATCTTGCAAAACATAACCAATGTCTAGTTGTAAATGAAACCAAAGAAAATGATGCTAGTTGGTTATGGCACCGTAAGTTAGGTCATGCAAGCATGGACACCAATAACTAAACTAGTTAAAAAGAGACTCCGTGATAGGTTTGCCAAAATTAAAATTTGAAAAGAACAAAATCTGTGAAGCATGTCAATTTGGCAAACAATCTAGGAATTCTTTTAAATCCATAAAATGTGTCTCTACCTCTAGGCCTCTAGAATTATTACATATGGACTTATTTGGTCCTACTAGAACAACAAGCCTAGGTGGAAATAAATATGGTCTAGTTATAGTAGATGATTACTCTAGGTACACATGGGTCATGTTCTAGCGCATAAGGATCAAGCATTTTCTATGTTTAAGAAGTTCCACAAGGAAGTAACAAATGCTAGAGAATCCTCAGTTATAGCTATTAGAAGTGACCATGGTACCGAATTCGAAAATCAATTATTTGATGAATTTTGTAGCAAAAGGGGATAACCCATAATTTCTCAGCACCTAGGACACCACAGCAAAATGGAGTTGTTGAAAGGAAAAATAGAACACTAGAGGAAATGGCTAGAACGATGTTATGTGAAAGTAACCTCCCTAAGTTATTTTGGGGAGAAGCCATTAATACTTCTTGCCATATATTAAATAGAGTTCTATTAAGACCCATCATAAAGAAAACACCATATGAACTGTGGAAAAACAGAAAACCAAAGGTTAACTATTTTCATGTTTTTGGATGTAGGTGTTTTGTACATAATAATGGGAAAGATAATCTAGGGAAATTTGACCCTAAATCTGATGAAGGAATATTCCTAGGTTATTCTACAACTAGTAAAGCCTATAGAATCTTTAATAAAAGAACTCTAGTTATAGAAGAATCCATACATGTTGTTTTTGATGACTCTAGTGACATCTCATCTAGTAAGAAGGTTAATTTTGATGATGATATTGAAATACTTGAAGAAAAGATAGATGAGATGGGATTACGAGATGATAATCAAAAGTTGATTGAAGGAGAATCATCAAACCAAGAGCCTATAGTGGATCATGGGCTAACTAAAGCTTGGAGGTATGCTCACGGGCATCCTAAGGAACTAATTCTAGATGATCCATCACAACCGGTTAGGACTAGAGCATCCCTTAGGAATATGAATAATCATCTAGCCTTTGTTTCACACTTTGAGCCCAACATATAGAAGAAGCCGAAAATGATGTAAATTGGATAAATGCAATGCAAGAAGAACTAAACCAATTTACTAGAAACAAAGTGTGGGATCTAGTAGAGAGACCTTCTGAATATCCAATTATTGGTACAAAAATGGATATATAAAAATAAGCTAGATGAAAATGGAATTGTTATACGGAATAAGGCTAGACTAGTAGCAAAGGGTTATAATCAAGAAGAAGGTATAGACTTTGATGAAACCTTTGCTCCCGTAGCTAGACTTGAGGCTATTAGACTATTATTAGCATATGCATGCTCTAAAGATTTCAAACTATTTCAAATGGATGTAAAGAGTGCATTTTTAAATGGGTATATTAATGAGGAGGTGTATGTAGAACAACCTCCTGGTTTCGAAAATCATCAATACCCTAATCATGTGTATAAACTAAACCAAAGCACTTTATGGGTTAAAACAAGCACCTAGAGCATGGTATGAGAGACTTAGTAAATTCCTATTAGAACATGAATTCTCTAGGGGAATGTAGACACAACATTATTTCTGAAAAGACAAAAATAAGGATATGTTGTTAGTACAGATTTATGTTGATGATATCATTTTCGGTGCCACTAACAATCGCCTCTGCGAAGAATTTGCTGATTTGATGCAGAGTGGAGTTTGAAATGAGCATGATGGGAGAACTGAACTACTTCCTCGGGCTTCAAATCAAACAATCTGAAGAAGGCATCTTCATCAATCAAGTAAAAATATCAAGGAGATGCTCAAGAAGTTTGATATGGAGGGAAACAAATCAATCAGCACCCCCATGAGCTCATCATGTAAGTTAGACCAAGATGAATCAGGTAAATCCGTCGATCAAAAACTTTATAGAGGTATGATAGGTTCTTTACTGTATCTTACTGCAAGTAGACCTGATATTATGTTTAGTGTGTGCATGTGTGCTAGATATCAGGCTAATCCTAAGAATCACACCTAGCTGCAGTTAAAAGAATCTTAAATACTTAATAGGAACTAAGAACATAGGACTGTGGTACTCTAAAGAATCTAGCCTAAACTTAATAGGGTACACAGATTCAGACTTCGCTGGATGTAAACTTGATAGAAAAAGTACCAGCGGGTCTTGTCAATTTCTAGGAGAAAACCTAATCTCATGTTTAGCAAGAAACAAAACTCGGTTGCATTATCCACTGCAGAAGCTGAATATGTTGCAGCCGGGAGTTGTTGTGCTCAAATCTTATGGATTAAACAACAATTAGAAGATTATGGCATTAAACAAGATGAAATCCCCATTAATTGTGATAACACAAGTGCCATAAATCTAACTAAAAAATCCAATTCAACACTCAAGAACTAAACACATTGAGATAAGACATCACTTCATAAGAGATCATGTATTGAATGGTGATGTGTCACTCCACTTTGTGTGTACTGATAATCAATTAGCAGATATTTTCACAAAACCCCTAAGTGAAGAGAGATTTAGTGTGCTTAGAAGGGGATTAGGAGTGATTGATCCATCCTAGTGGGAGTTACCACTAGCATTAATTGATTTTGATGATGAGAATGAGGTTAAAAGAGAGTTTCTATTCAATGATCATCATATCAGTCCTTAATTAGGTGATTTTCCCTCATTTGGCGCGATTATAGCAAGAGTTTTAAGTGCGTGCCAAGGTTAGAGACGACTCGAGTAAGTTTCAGAGCCGGCTCCTAAGGGGGAGTCGACTCGCGCATTTGCGGGAGTCGACTCGCAAAGCTGGCAGCAAAAGGGGAGTCGACTCGCGCATATTCTGGAGTCGACTCGAGGTCGAGTCGACTCGCGACTCAGGGGAGTCGACTCGCAGTCGGGATCCGACTTTTTAACCCTAGGTTTGTCGTTTCGCAAACACTTTTCCTCAAGCCGCCACTGTTCACAAAGCCCTAGAGCCGACTCCTAGGTCATCCCCGATCGTCTCCAAGCCTTTCCCGTCGATTCTTCCGCCGGACATTGAGTTTCCATCCTTCCTAGGTCATTTCCGGTCCGTCCGAGCTTCCTCTGTCCGTCCTTCATCGTCCTCAGGTATTTTTATTCCCGTTAGGTCAAGATTGCCTCGTAAGGCCGTTCGTTAGGAAGAGGGTCCCGTCCCGGCGGCGTTCGCCGAGCGGGCGCTCCAAGGCGCGGCATGATCCCGCGAGGCAACCACCTCCGGATCGTTCCGCCGCCTAGGGAGGTTCATGTTAGGCCATTGGCCGGGAAGGCCGTCTCCACCGGGAGGTTATGCGATTTTGACTTCCTCTCCCGGGAAGGGTTCACCATAGGCGATAGGCTTAGAGCCCAGGTCTAGAGTACTTCCTCACCTCGGGACCTTCCCACCTATCCTGGCCTAGTTCAAGAGTCATATATACCGTCCAATCGGGGAGATGGAGGTATTGAGGGCACGGATTAAAGGTGTGCCCATACGTGTCACGGGAGATCTCGTTGCCCATATCCTCCACCTCCCACTGGTAGGGGGTAGCTCCTGCACATCCTGAGGATAGATTTGAGGCCCTTAACGATCGTCTTAGGGCAGCCACCTCAGTCCCCCTAGATGAGGTATCTGCTAGCTCACTTCCTATTGAAGTGAGAATCCTCTTGAGCATTCTATCCAGGTCCATCTTCCCTAAGACAGGAAGATTTGATTTTGTGAATGAGAGGGACCTAGCTATTATGTCTTACATTCTTCAGGACACCCCGGTCAACTTCCCCAAGCTGATTTATAGGTATATGTGTGAGCCTTTAGATAGACCTAGGCTCTCCCTCCCATACGGGATGATATTCACTCTCCTGTTTAGGCAGTACGAAATTTCCATTCCTGAGAGGGAACCCTCTCGTGCCTTGCGATGGACTGATCGCTTGGGTACGGGGACCATGCACAGGATGGAATTTCGGAAGAAAGACGGGATCTGGGTTAGGAAGTCCACTCTCACTGCTCAGACCACCAGACCATCACCCAGTCCTGAGCCAGGGACTCTGATTAACCCAGACTCTCCACATCATCCAGGACCTTCCATCCACTCCTCCTGCTCCTACCACCTCTGCCGGACCTTCCTCCCTCAGCTCCACCATCTATGGAGGTCCGTATTGATCCAGAGCAGCTCCGAGAGCTGCGGCAGGAGATCATCCGAGATTTGAGGGACGAGCTGCTCCGGGAGCTCCGAGGTTCCGTGCCAGCTGCCACTCCTGCACCCACTCCTGCACCCACTCCATTCCTCCGCATTGGTGGCCATCCTTGACAGCCGTGACAGAACATGGACGGCTTAAAGTGCGGGAAGAGATATATAATATCAGGATTTGATGCAGGCCCAGTTCCGCAACATGAGGGAGATCAAGAGCACCACTCGACAGTTTCGAGAGGAGATAGGCCGTGGACATGCACACCACTACCGAGGGGGCCGAGCGCTTGTCGAATGTGATTGTCGGCAAGCTGGACGCACTTCAGACCTCAGTGACTGGGCTCAGACGTCGGTGACTGAGCTCTCCACTATGCACAGCAGTAGCCACCTCGTCTATCATCACACAGCTTAGCCATGTCACAGAGGCAGTCGCCCTCCTCATGGAGCGGAGCAGATTGGGAGGAGGAGCCACATCCTCCAGAGGAGGAGACGCATCCTCGAGAGGAGGGAGCTACATCCTCGAGAGGAGGAGCTACATCCTCGAGAGGGGGAGCTACATCCTCGAGGAGGACATAGATGATTTTGAGTTGTGTTTTATCTTCTTTTGTATTGTTTTTGCCTTACTTATAGTATGCCTCAAATGTATTCACCTTCATATCAATACAATGGAGTAGACATCTTATCTTTATTTCTGTGCCAATTGACTGTGCCATTTGATGTTTGATTGTGCCATTTGTGCCATGATTGTGTGTGTGATTACCTCCTTTTTGATATGATGACAAAAAGGGGGAGAAATATGTATAAATATGTAATAAGGGGGAGAAATATGGTTAAAATATGTAAAAGAACTCTTAAAAACACACACAAATTTGTTCTAAGTGGATTCGGTACCTCGAGGCTCATTATCTCTCTTTTGGGGCTCCTAATGGAGTAATCTCCAGAATCTATTCAAGGGATATTCGGAGATTAGCTTAATCGTACTCAAGAACAAATTGACAGATTTTCCCTCTAAAACAAAAATTCAGTTCAAAAATTTCAAAGCATTAAAAGGAAATTCAGAAAACTAAAACTAGTTGAATGCATATGTTGAGGGGAGAATCTGAATTTTAATCAAGATTAAATCATTGATAACATATAAGCCAAACAATTGATTGCATAATATGGAGGCTTATATAATTCCAAATGAAAGGGGGAGCTTTAACTCCGAAATTTAAATGTTTCACACCTTTCAAACTTGGATAAATTAAATTTCAGACATTTGAATTCACTTGTGAATTTTATTTCATTATTTATTGAGCAATTCATTTTACGTATACTCAAAGTTTTGTCATCATCAAAAAGGGGAGATTGTGGAGTGATTGATTAAAACCCCGTTTGATTTGATGAGCTCAAAGCATTTGAGTATTCGTGTGATTACTAATGAATGCAATTGAGTGTTTCAGTGAAAATCCTGCTCAAGTGTTTCTAGACATGGTTTACAGTATTTTGGATAAGTTAAGAAGTCTGCTGAACAATGTCTGAGACTCGAGTCGACTCCCGAGTTTCACGAGTCGACTCCAAGCGTATCAAGGTCACTGGCACGAGCTCGAGTCGACTCCTAATCAGTATGAGTCGACTCCGACTGAAAACAGACAGAAGGATAGAAGAGCAGTCTTTCAGATCTGAGATTCGAGTCGACTCCAGTGGAACGCGAGTCGACTCCCAAGCGGTGCACAAAGAAAAAGTCAGAGAGTGTTTTATGGACTCTGAGATTCGAGTCGACTCCAGTGGAACGCGAGTCGACTCCCAGCGGTACACAAAGAAAGAGTCAGAGAGTATTTTATGGACTCTGAGATTCGAGTCGACTCCAGTGGAACGTCGAGTCGACTCCCACCGGTGCACAAAGAAAAAGTCAGAGAGTGTTTTTATGGACTCTGAGATTCGAGTCGACTCCCGCATTACGCGAGTCGACTCCAAGATTGTGCGACCATCAACAGAGAAAACCATGTTACTGCCACTGAGATTCGAGTCGACTCCCAGACAGCTTCGAGTCGACACCAAGACAAGCTTCACGTCAAAAGGCAGAAGACCAACTTTCGGAAACTGAGAGCCGAGTCGACTCCAAGGAAGTTCGAGTCGACTCCAAGACTGGATGAGCCAAAAGACAGAGGAATCGGGAGTTCGGCTCTGAGATTCGAGTCGACTCCCAGGACAGTCGAGTCGACTCGAGAGGGCAAAATTCAAATTTGTATCCACGGTCTACAGAGGAAAAGCCGACTCCAAAATTGCCAGGTCAGCGCCAGAAGTTTGGCGAGTCGACTCCGGGCCAAGACGAGTCGAGCTCCAGTCGTGTCGGCAACTTTTAATTCAAACTTGGAACAGTTGCCGAGTCGACTCCTGAAAAGCTTGAGTCGACTCCCGCTACAAGCCGAGTCGACTCCTGATCGCGCGAGTCGACTCCAACCACCAACGGTCACATTGTCAGGCTGCGCAGAGTGTGCAGAACGGCCAGAAAAGTGGAGTACGGCTAGTTTCCGTGGGGTTGGCTTAAATAGCACAGAGCTGTAGCAAAATAGAGAACATACATTCCACTCCAAGCATTCAAGTCTTCAAGCTTTGCAAGTGCTCTTCAACGAGAAAAAGGGAGATTAGCATTTACTGGTCGCCACCAACTTCTCCCACGCATTCAAAGCTTCCTCCTCCTACATTCAAGTCGATCACTCATCCAAGAGGGGGAGACCAGAGCTCAAGAAGCCATTCCTCTACTTAAGTTAAAGCGTTTGAGGGCTTCTAAAACTCATCCTTGAAATATTTGTTTTCATACCTGCTTTTGAGAAGCTATTTTCGGTTTTTCTTTCTACTACGTGTATTTACTTGGTTCAATCGAGGATTGAATCAAAGGGATAAAAGGTTAGTTGGTGAGCCAGTTTTTTAAAACCAAGCGTGTGAAAGGGTTTGATTGTGAGCCCGGGAAAACAATCGGGGTTGGTTCTAGTCGGTGAGCCTGGGAAAACCGACCGAGTTCGTTGTTAGCTCGTAAAACAACAAGTTTGGTTGTGAGCTTGCAAAACAACCGGCTGTAATCCAAGGGGTTATAGTGTATTCCCAAGAGAAACTTGGGGAGTGGACGTAGGAGCAAGGGATAGCTCCGAACCACTATAAAAACTTGTGTTTGTGATTGATTGTCTCTTCCTCTTCTCATTTCATATTGCTCACAGCACATAGTAATTAATTAAATAACTTGGCATAGTTTTTAATTAATCATCCATAACGTTTTAAATTATCCAAATTGTTTTAAAACCCAATTCACCCCCCCCTCTTGGGTTGTCTATCTGGGCAACAGCTTCCATAGTAGAATCAGCAATGATCGGTTGTTTAGAACTCTTCCAATTCACCGTACCACCATTGCACAAGAACACGTATCCAGATGTTGACTTCCTGTCATCGACATCAGTCAATGAAGTCTGAATCTGTTGTACCCTTCTACCTTTAACTCTGGATGATCCTCCAAAAACCAAGAATAAATCTTTAGTTCTTCTCAAGTTACTTAAGAATATTCTTCACAGCTGTCCAGTGTTCTTTCACCTGGATTCGACTGATATCTGCTTGTGACACTCACAGCAAAGGCTATATCAGGTCTGTACATAGCATGGCATACATGAGGCTCCTGATTGCCGATGCATAAGGAATCTTGCTCATGCGTTGAATCTCCTCAGATGTGTTGGGGCACATCTTCTTGGGAGAGATGAATTCCATGCCTTAGGGGTAAGAGACCCCTCTTGGAGTTTTCCATGCTGAACCTCTTCAGCACCTCCTCTATGTACATTTTCTGTGACAGGCAAGCATCCTTTTAGATCTATCTCTATAGATCTTTATTCCTAAAATTTAGGATGCTTCCCCAGGTCTTTCATGGGAGAATTCTTTTGACAACCAGACCTTGACCGAGGTTAACATGGGAATTCATTCCATCGGAGAATTCATCTACGTTACAGTACGAAAAAAAATGACAGCACTCCCACTAACCTTTTTATAAACACATGGTTCCTCTTCGTTTTTGATGAAATCAAACGTTTTGATTGCATTCATCGAAACGAGTGTTCCAACTCCGAGAGGCTTGCTTTAGTCCATAGATGGACCTTGTGCAGCTTGCAGACCTTGTGATCTCCATCACTGGAAGTGAAACCCAAAGGCTGTTCCATATAGATATCAAGATATCCATTCAGGAAAGCAGTTTCACATCCATCTGCCAGATTTCAGTAGTCATGAAATGCTGCAATGGCAAGCAATGTCCGGATGGATTTTAGCATGGCTACAGGTGAAAAGGTCTCCCTGGATAGTCAATTACCTTCGCGCTGACTATTACCCTTTCGCCACAAGCCTTGCCTTATAGGTCTCTACCTCTCCATCCGAACCTATTTTCCTTTTGTAGATCCATTTGCATCCAATAAGTACAATACCTTCTGGTGGATGCTACCTAAGGTCCAGACTTTGGTGGAATGCATGGAGTCTATCTCTGGACTTCATAGCTTTCAGCCATTTCTCGGAATCGATATCAGATATCGCCTCGTTGTAGGTTTTTGGGATCCTGTATGTGATCCCTATCTCCCACTAGGAACATTTCCTCGGTATCCTCTTCTAGTATACCTAAGTATCTATCCGGGAGGATGGGAGACCCTACTAGTCTACGAGGGTGGTTGAGGGACATCGTGACTGGCTCCTTTATGAATAGGTTCTATAGGATCCATGACTCGTTGCTTTTCAGAGACTTTCTCTTCAAGCTCAATTTTCCTCCCACTGCCTCTATCAAGGATAAACTGATTTTTCAAGAAGATGCATGACGGCTCACAAACACATTGTGATCCTCTGAGACGTAAAAATTGTATCCTAATGACTCTTTAGGATATCCTATTAAAACGAGCACTTATGGTCCTAGCCTCTAACTTGTCCGCCTGTAGTCGCTTGACGTGGGCCGGACACCCCTAAACTTGAGATGACCCAGACTTGGTTTCTTACCATGCCATATTCTCATACGGTGTGGTAGGAACGGATTTAGAGGGAACTCTATTCAATAAATAAATCGCTGTGAGTAAGGCATCTCCCCAAAGAAACATAGGTAAATCAGTGAAGCTCATCATGGACCTGACCATATCCAATAGGGTCCGATTCCTCCTCTCTGACACCCGTTGAGTTGAGGTGTACCCCGGAGGTGTCCATTGTGAGACTATTGCCGTTTTCTTTGAGATAGTCCCGGAATTCCCCACTAAGGTATTCTCCTCCTCGATCTGATCGAAGGGCCTTAAAGGTTTTCCAGTTTGTTTTCTACTTCATTCTTGAACTCTTTGACTTTTCAAAGATTCAGACTTGTGTCTCATAAGATACACATACCCATATCGTGAATAATCATCGGTAAAAGGTAATGAAGTATGATAACGTCCCCTGGCTAGCACATCGAATGGGCCACATACATCTGTATGTATCAGGTAAGTATTCAGTGGTCTCTCCCCATGTCCTACCAAAGGGTAGTCTAGCCATTTTTTCTTGAAGACAGACTCGCAAACTGGATATGACTCGGAAGTCAATGAGCCTAAAAGCCCATCTTTATCCATTTTTGTTCATTCTGTCTTCATCCAATATGGCCAAGCCTGAGGTGCCACAATATCTTTGTTTATCTCATCTCTGGATCTTTTGGATTCCTTTGGCACTCACATCTTGCTCGGTAACATTCACAGATACATCTATATGTAAAATGATAGAGACTGTCAATCATGAAAACCACGTGCGACTATTTTATTCTTAAATAAATAGAACAGCAGTCTTTGTCAAATGTAAAAACATGACCTTCCTGTGCTAGACATGAAAACAGAAATCAAATTTCTGCTAGCAACAGGTACATAATAACAGTCTCTAAGTATTAAACTAAATCCAGACGGTAGTCGCAGATGGTAGGTGCCCACAGCCACAGCAGCAACTTTTGCCCCGTTGCCAACCCGAAGGGTTACCGCACCTTCCGCCAGCCTTCTACTTTCCTTTAGACCCTGCATGGTAGTGCACAAATGAGCACTAGAACCAGAATCTATAACCCAAACTAGAAGTAGAAGAAAACCGTTAGATTAGTTTCAATTATGAGCAAGTCTAAACTTTCCGAAGGTGTGTCACCTTTCTTGTTCTTCAGGCTCTCGAGGTATGAAGGACAGTTTCTCTTCCAGTGGCCTTCGACATTGCAGTGGAAACATTTTCCTTTGTCGTTAGCCTTTTTTCTTTGAACTTCCTTCTTTGGCTTCTTGTCTTTCTTCTGCTTCTTTGCAAGCTTCTTTTTCTTCCAGTAGACTTTCTCTTGGAACCAGAAGTCAACTCAGCAGCGAGGACATTGCCCCTTGAACCTTTCAAGGCTCCCTCAGCAGTTACCAACATGTTGATTAGTTCAGTCTTAGTGCATTCAATCTTATTCATGTGGTAGTTTACTATAAACTGACCAAATGAATCAGAAAGTGACTGTAGGATCAAATCCACTTGCAATTCCTTGTGCATGTCCATACCGAGCTCTCAAGCTCCTCTAGGTCCTGATCATGGTCAGACCGTGATCATGGACAGACTGCCCCTCGCGCACTCGCTTGAAAAGCCTCTTGGACACTTCAAAACGAGCTGTGCGACTTTGCTCACCATACAACTCTTGCAGGTGTGCCAGTATGTCCCTAGCAGTCTTTATATTTTCATGCTGGCATTGGAGTTCATTAGACATAGATGCCATCATATAGCATTTTACTCTAATGTCATCGTCCAACCACTTTTTATGCATCTCACGCTGAACATCAGTGGGACGTGCTGGTAATGTGGGGATATCTGAATCGAGTATGTAGCCTATCTTCTCACAGTCCAAAACTATTTTGAGATTTCTAAGCCAGTCCTTGTAATTGGTTCCGGTCAGTCGGTTGGTCTCAAGAATACGGGTCAAAGGGTTTGAAGCCGACATTGTATCTGCAGAGAGTAAAGGATTCTAGTTAGACTTTTGTACTTGATCCTAATCTGTCCTAAGGTCTTTTAGAACAAATTGTGACTCCCACTATTTTCTCGAATTCCTCACACTCCCCTAGTAGGAAAACGGGAAATCCCACACGACTAGGGTTTCTAGTGGGTACTGCGGTCCCACCAATTTACATGCCACCTCACCTAACAGTTATTTGGTGACACATAGATGGATGAGTGTACAACTCTTGTACAATGCTTCTCAAGCATGTTGCAGTGCAACTTGGTCTCTAAGCCATGAAGACCTCACCTAACAGTATTGGTCTCATTTCTTAGTTAAGTTCAGACCCACTGTATAACCGTAGGAATAAAGTCGTCATTGGGTCCTCACCTAACAGTTATTGGTGCCCAACCCCACCTTTACCCCTACAACATCTCATGTCTATAGAGAGGTCCAGCCCCCCAATGCAACTTGACCACTGTATCCAGCCGAGACAAGTCAACATCAGAAAGGCCTTAGCAGCTTCTACTACAGTGGAAGACCTATTGACTTAATATTGGCTAATCAGGTCTTAGTGTTTTGCAACTTGAGCCTTTCATAAGAGGTAATCGAACAATTGGCCAGGTAAGCAGGTGGGGAGGCTCCCCTTACTCAGAGAGTAAGTCCTAATTAAGTAACCACCTTTCATGCTTTCCTAGACACCAATTTAGATCAATTAATCTAATATGACTTGCTCATGTCGGTTCCACTCTCGACTTGATTGAGGAGGTTTTGATTTAGTCTCAATTTGGGTTTGCTACATCACATGTAGACCTATCGTACCCGACTCTCATTCACATTCACATGCAAACGGCCGCATTGCAGGCAGTTATAATCGCGGCAATAATTAAGCTAAACTTTAACTAGGTGATGATCATGGATTCTAATTAGGTCGTATTACAAGCACATGCACATCAATCGATCAAGTGGTCTTCAACTCTTGAATTGATTCCAAGCTTCCTTGATTCGATCCTTGATCAACTCTTGATCCCATCGCCATCAACCGCTTAGACCCCTGTTCATCTCATGCATCGTCTTCGACTTGATCGTTGATGTACATCACATCACAGAAATACAACCAGATGTAAAATAAAAATAAAAATAATTTACATCTCCTTTTAGGAGGCACGCAGGCCTCTCAAAACATCAAATAAGATGCATGCAAGCATCTGAAAAATTACATGACATCGCAGATCACATCGCAGGTCATTACATTTGATACCAAAAGGAGTTGAATCCTATGATCATCACCGTATGCAACAATTATAATTTTCAGATCTGAAAACTAACTGATTGTATCATGACATAGGTCACTGATCATGCTAATCATGATTCTAAACTTTGTAATCCCATTAACAATGCATTTAGAATCATCTTTTTATCACATAAAAATCAGCATGCAAAAAATCAGCACCCCTGAAAAATCTGCATGCAGAATTTTTCAGCATGCATGATCATTCAATTTTCAGATCTAATAAGCCTTTAGATATTTAATTCTTACCTTAATCTACGAAGCCTAGGCTCTGATACCACTGTTGGGAACCCGCCCATGCCGCTGATATTTCAAAAATTTTTCAGATGGCAGCGGAATCGGCATGCACGAGTTCGACGTTCATCGCATGAACGTTGTTTCGAGACCTTTCGTAATTAGGTAAGAATTAAAACTTTTAAAACTAATAGGAAGATCAAATCTTCACCTTGCGCGGGTAGATGATCACCGCGAATCTGAATTCGTGGTTTTAGGAAGAGGGTTCGCTTGAAGCCGTTCAAACGTCCGGCCTCTACGGGTATCCACACGAAGTAGAGATCCGATCAACGTTTCCTTGTCTCCCCGGGGTGCTAGCTCCCTTGCAGAGACTTCCTTTGATGGCTGATCTCCTCTCTTTCTTTCAACTCTTGAAAGTGCTTGAGAGGAGGAAGAAGAAGGAGGGATGATGAAGAAGAACAAGAACCCTTTGCAGCCTTCTCTTCCTTGCTTGCGTTGGAGCCCAAACAAGAGAAGAAGGATGAGCCGGCAATCCCTTTCTCTCTTCTTGCTGATGGCGGCTGAAAACCCAAGGGGAGGATGAAGGGCGTACGGCACAAGGGAGAGGAAATCCCAATACCCTAGGTGCTGCCCCTTGAGCCCCTTTAAATAGATTGTGGAGCTCCTAACTTTTAGGAGCTCCATACTATTTTCCAAGAGGGGCGCCGGCCCCTCTTACCTTGCCGCACCAAAGAAGAGAAGAAGGAGGGGGCGTACGGCCCTCCTCTTGGTTTGCCCTAATCCTCATCTAATGAGGATTGGGAGGCCCTAATCCGGTTTAGTCCTAATTCGATTAGGCTTAGCCAAATTTGGTTCAATGCATACTAGTCCTAATCCAATTAGGACTTGAATGAACCATGACTCAATTGAACTCTTCAATCCTAATCCAATTAGGAGTCATGTTGATTCATTAGATTATTAATTAATTTAGATTTAAGGAATCCTAATCCAATTAGGATTTATTTAATTTAGTCCTAATCCAATTAGGACTCTATTTGAATCCGAAGTCCTAATCCAATTAGGATTTCTAGGAATCCTACTCCAAGTAGGAATCCAATTTTAATTCAAAACTCCTAATCTCATTAGGATTGAGGAATCCTATTCCAAGTAGGAATCCCAGTCCTAATCCAATTAGAACTCTAGGTATCCTACCCGAAGTAGGATTCTTGTTTCAAGTCCAATTAATTAATTCCTTTTTCCTTCTTCAACTTTTTATCAATCAAATTGATTTCTTGTGATTCCTAATCACGATTTCAACCATCGGATCGGTCAATACTTCTAGTGTGTGTGACTCCATAGGTTCTATTCTGACTGGTAGTGAGATATATTGTGATCTCTATCACTATATCATTGAAAACTCCTTTCAATGGGTTGGAACGATTCCAACTCAACTCATTAGGGTTTATCGATCATCAAGATAATCCCTATGAGTCCCACCATCCTCCAGTGACACCTAGCAGCATGTAGTGGCTACCCAGTAGAATAGAAAGATGAACCTCTAGGTGCAGTTACCATGTGATACAGTCCTACTATCGTGGATCCCTACAGGACGGAGGTCATGGACAACTCGTCAAACCCCATCATCTGTCATATGTCAAAATTTATTCGACTCGAGTTCGATAGTGGAAAGCTCTTTCTCCACTTTATATTACTGCCCTGGCCAAGGTCTTAGAAATCAGTCTAACAAATCACATAGGATCACTCCTCTTCTATCAAGGTCGATAGATTCCTTGTAGGTGCATACCCTACTCCTACAGTGAACCTACTGCAGCCAATCTACACTGCATGACCCATATGGCTAGAGACCATGTATGTGTGCAGTCAAACTACAATAACCTCACTGTGAGTAGCCGAAGCACCGCAGGTCAAAGGACCAGTCACACTACTGCAACATCAAGCAAGTCACTGACGAGTGGATAGACATCCAAGTGACTTCTTATCTTGGTCACGCTCAGTACCCTGTTCTCTAACAAGCACCTGCACTATCACTTCAGTGTCCCTACACTGTGGACTCAAGTCTCGGTCCATCCAGAAGGAAAGTGATCTGTGCACTGATCGGATCGATCACCGTCCTCGTGATGATCCATTGATCAGGAGCATTTAGAAATTAATCACCAATGATACATGGCTCAAATTCTCAACTCTTGAGAATATGTATCATCATCTTATTAATTTCTTGGACGATTCATAGACACATAAATAATATGAATGAAAAGATGCCTTTTATTTATTCAATAATAAATAGTCAAGTACAAAATTATGTCCCTAGAATCAACAATGTGTCAGCCAAATTGGCTTCTAGGGCATACATCTAACACAAGATCGAGTCAAGAGTTGAAGACGATCAAACCAATTAACGTGCATGTGCTTGTAAAAATGACCCCATCCTGGATCCATGATCATCACCATTTAATTTTATTTTGATAAATGCATGGATGTTTAATGCTTATGTCTATGCGGGTAGACTTATATTTGCATGAGATGTGAATACGCGATCGAGTGAGACCTAAATCGAAATCTCCCTAATCAGTCGAGGGTGAACCAACATGAGTTAGTCATATTAGATTAATTGATCTAATTGGTGTCTAGGCAAGCCTATAAGGTGGTTACTTAATTAGGACCTTACTCTCTGAGTAAGGGGAGCCTCCCACCTGCTTACCTGGCCAATTGTTCGATTACCTCTTATGAAGAACTCAAGTTGCAAACACTAAGACTTGATTATGCAATATTAAGTCCATAGATCTTCCACCGTAGTAGAGCTGCTAAGGTCTTTTCGGTGTTGATTGTCTCGGCTGGACACAGTGGGCAAGTTGCATCGGGGGACTGGACCTCTCTATTAGACATGAGATGTTGTGGGGTAAAGGTGGGTTGGGCACCAATAACTGTTAGGTGAGGACAAAATGACGACTTTATTTCTGCGTTATACGGTGGGTCTGACTTAACTAAGTAATGGGACCAATAACTGTTAGGTGAGGTCTTCATCACTTGGAGACCAAGTACCACTGCAATTTGCTTGAGAAGCATTGTACAAGAGTTGTGCACTCATCCATTTATATGTCACCAATAACTATTAGGTGAGGTGGCATGTAAATCGGTGAGACCGCAGTACCCACTAGAAATCCTAGTCGCGTAGGGTTTTCGTTTTCTCCATCAGGGAAGTGTGAGGGATTCGAGAAAATAGTGGGAGTATATTTGTTTTAAAAGCCCCTAGAACAAATTAAGTTCAAGTACAAAGTCTAACAAGAATCTTTACTCTCTACAGATCACAATGTCAGCTTCAAACCCTTTGACCCGAATCCTTGAGACCAACAGACTGACCGGAACCAACTATAAAGACTGGCTTAGGAACCTGAAAATTGTTCTGAATTGTGAGAAAATAGGGTATGTGCTCGAGAATGATATCCCTAGGCTACCAGCACGTCCTACTGATGATCAGCGTGAGACGCATCAGAAGTGGACTGATGACGACATTAGGGGTCAAGTGCTATATCATGGCATCCATGACTAACGAACTTCAATGCCAGCATGAGAACATAAAGACTGCTAGGGAAATACTGGCTCACCTGCAAGAGTTGTATGGTGAGCAGAGTCGCACTGCACGCTTTGAAGTGTCCAAGAGGCTCTTCAAGGCAAAGATGCGCGAGGGGCAGTCTGTCCATGATCATTGTCTGACTATGATCAAGGACTCGAGGAGCTTGAGAAGCTCGGTATGTCCATGCATAAGGAACTGCATATAATCTGATCCTGCAATCCCTTCCTGATTCATTTGGTCAGTTTATAGTAAACTACCATATGAATAAAATTGATTGCACGAAGACCGAGTTGTTGAACATGTTGGTAACTGCTGAAGGGGCCTTGAAAAGTTCAAGGGGCTCTGTTTTGGCTGCTGAGCTGACTTCTAATTCCAAGAGAAAGTCTACTTGGAAGAATAAGAAGCCTGCAAAGAAGCATAAGAAAGACAAAAAAGCCTAAGAAGGAAGTTCATAAGAAAAAGGCTGATGAAAAGGAAAATGTTTCCACTGCAACGTCAACGGCCACTGGAAAAGGAACTGCCCTTCATACATCGAGAGCCTGAAGAACAAAAAGGACACACCTTCTGAAGGTATGTTAGACTTGCTCGTAATTGAAACTAACCTTACGGTTTCTTCTACTTCTAGTTGGGTTATAGATTCTGGTTCTAGTGCTCATCTGTGCACTACTATGCAGGGTCTAAAGGAAAGTAGGAAGCTGGGGAAGGTGCAGTGACCCTTCGGTTGGCAACGGGGCAAAAGTTGCTGTTGTAGCTGTGGGCACCTATCCTCTGCGATTACCGTCTGGATTTAGTTTATTACTTAGAGACTGTTATTATGTCCCTGCTGCTAGCAGAAATTTGATTTATGTTTCATTTTAGCACAGGATGGTCATGTTATGACATTTGATAAAGACTGCTGTTCTATTTATTTCAGAAATAAATTAGTTGCACGTGGTTTCATATTGACAGTCTCTATCACTTGCATATTGATGTGTCTGTGATATGTCTGAGCAAGTGGTGAATGCCATAAGATCTAGAAGATCCAGAGATGAGATAAACCAGAAGTATTTGTGGCACCTCAGCTTGGCCATATTGGAGAGGAAGAATGAGCAAAATGGAGAAAGATGGGCTTCTCGGCCCATTGACTTCTGAGTCATATCCATTTTGTGAATTCTGTCTTCAAGAAAAAATGGCTAGATTACCTTTTGTAGGACATGGGGAGAGGACCACTGAAATACTTACCCTAGTACACACTGATGTGTGTGGCCCATTTGATGTGTCAGCCAGGGGTCGTTATTCGTACTTCATTACCTTTACGATGATTATTCACGATATGGGTATGTGTATCTTATGAGATACAATCTGAGTCTTTTGAAAAGTTCAAAGAGTTCAGAAATGAAGTAGAAATACAGATTGGAAAAACCCTTAAGTTCTTCGATCAGATCGAGGAGGAGAATACCTTAGTGGGGAATTCCGGGATTATCTCAAGAAAAATGGCATAGTCTCACAATGGACGCCTCCGGGTACACCTCAACTCAACGGGGTGTCAGAAAGGAGGACTCAGACTCTATTGGATATGGTTCGATCCATGATGAGCTTCACTGATCTACCTATGTTTCTTTGGGGAGATGTCTTATTATCCGCAATTTATTTATTGAATAGAGTTCCCTCTAAATCCGTTCCTACCACACCGTATGAGATATGGCATGGTAAGAAGCCGAGTCTTGGTCATCTCAAGATTTGGGGATGTCCGGCCCACGTCAAGCGACTACAGGCGGACAAGTTAGAGTCTAGGACCATAAGTGCTCGTTTCATTGGATATCCTAAAGAGTCATTAGGATACAATTTTTATGTCTCAGAGGATCACAATGTGTTTGTGAGCCGACATGCCGTCTTCTTGGAAAAACAGTTTATCCTTGATAGAGACAGTGGGAGGAAAATTTGAGGCTGAAGAGAGAAGTATCTGAAAAGCAACGAGTCATGGATTCCTATAGAACCTATTCTACAAGAGCCAGTATACGTAGTACCTCCTCTACCTCGTTAGATCTAGTAGGGTCTCCCATCCTTCCGATAGATACTTAGGTATACTAGTAGAGGACACCGAGGAAATGTTCCTCTATGGGAGATTAGGGAACATGTACAGGATCCAATACCTACGACGAGGCGATATCTGATTATCGATTCCGAAAAATGGCTGGAAGCCATGAAGTCAGAGATAGAATCCATGTATTCCAACCAAGTCTGGACCTTAGTAGATTCCACTAGAAGGTATAGTACCTATTGGAATGCAAATGGATCTACAAAAGGAGATAGGTTCGGATGGAAAGGTAGAGACCTAAAAGGCAGGCTAGTGGCGAAAGGGTATAGTCAGCGCGAAGGCATTGGACTATCAGGAGACTTTTTCACCTGTAGCCATGCTAAAATTCATTCGAAACGTTGCTTGCCATTGCAGCGTTCATGATTATGAAATATGGCAGATGGATGTGAAAACTGCTTTCTGAATGGATATCTTGATGAAGATATCTATATGGAGCAGCCTTTAGGTTTCACTTCCAGTGATGGAGTCACAAGGTCTGCAAGCTGCAAAGGTCCATCTATGGACTAAAGCAAGCATCTCGGAGGCTGGAAAATACTCGTTTCAATGATGCAATCAAATCGTTTGATTTCATCAAGAACGAAGAGGAACTGTGTGTTTACAGAAGGGTAGTGGAGTGCTGTCGTGTTCCTCGTACTGTACGTGGATGACATCCTCTTGATTGGGAATGATGTTCCCATGCTAACTCGGTCAAGGTCTGTTGTCAAAAGATTTCTCCATGAAGACCTTGGGAAAGCCATCCTACATTTGGGGATTAAGGTCTTATAGAGATAGATCTAAGAGGACTGCTTGGCCTATCACAGAGATGTACATAGGAGTTACTGAAGAGGTTCAGTATGGAAAACTCCAAGAGGGGTCTATTACCCCTTAGGTATGGGATTCATCTCTCCAAAAAGATGTGCCCCAACACATCTGAAGAGATTCAACGCATGAGCAGGATTCCTTATGCTTCTGCAATAGGGAGCCTCATGTATGTCATGCTGTGTACACGACCTGATATAGCCCTTGCTGTGAGTGTCACTAACAGATATCAGTTGAATCCAGGCGAAGAGCACTGGACAGCTGTGAAGAACATTCTTAAGTACTTAAGAAGAACTAAAGATTTGTTCTTGGTCTTTGGAGGAGCATCGGAGTTAAAGGTAGAAGGATACACAGATTCAGACTTTATAACTGATATTGATTGATAGAAAGTCTACATCTGGATATATGTTCTTGTGCAATGGTAGTACGGTAAATTGGAAGAGTTCCAAACAACCGATCATTGCTGATTCTACCATGGAAGCTGAGTATATCGCCGCCTCTGAAGCTGCAAAGGAAGCCTTCTGGTTTAAGAAATTCATTGCAGAGCTAGATGTAATGCCATCAGATGCCATCATACTCTACTGCGATAATAATGGCGCCATAGCTCTTGCTAAGGAGCCAAGGTCTCATCAGAAGTCCAAGTACATAGAGCGGCGCTTTCACCTTATACGCGACTACCTCGAGAAGAAATATGTCGAGGTGCAGAGAGTAGACTCCACGGACAACGTGGCAGACCCGCTCACTAAGCAGCTAAGTCAGCAGAAGACTGAAGCCTACCTTGAGAAGATGGGACTTAGATATATGGCTGATTGGCTTTAGTGCAAGTGGGAGATTGTTAGATGTATGCCCTAGAAGCCAATCTGGCTGACACATTATTAATTCTGGGACATAAATTTGTACTTGACTTTATTATTATTGAATAATAAATAGGCATCTTTTCATTCAGATTGTTTATGTGTCTATGAATCGTCCAAGAAATTAATAAGATGATGATACATATTCTCAAGAGTTGAGAATTTGAGCCATGTATTATTGGTGATTAATTTCTAAATGCTCCAGATCAATAGATCATCACGAGGACGGTGATCGATCCGATCAGTGCACAGATCGCTTTTCTATGGATGGACGAGATTCGAGTCCACAGTGTGGGGACACTAAAGTGATAGTGCAGGTGCTTGTTAGAGAACAAGGGTACTGAGCGTGACCAGACAAGAAGTCACTTGGATTTCTATCCACTCGTCAGTGACTTGCTTGATGTTGCCAGTAGTATGACTGGTCCTTTGACCTGCGGTGCTTCGGCTACTCACAGTGAGGTTATTGTAGTTTGACTGCACATACACATAGTCTCTAATCATATGGGTCCTTGTAGTGTAGATTGGTTGCAGTAAGTTTACTGTAGGAGTAGGGTACGCACCTACATGGAATCTATCGACCTTGATAGAAGAGGAGTGATCCTGTATGATTTATTAGACTGAGTTCTAAGACCTTGGCCAGGGCAGTAATATACAGTGGAGAAAGAGTTTTCCACTATCGAACTCAAGTCAAATAATCTAGACATATGACAGACGACGGGGTTTGACGAGTTATCCATGACCTCCGGTCTGTAGGGATCCACGATAGAAGGACTGTATCATACGATAACTGCACCTAGAGGTTCATCATTCTATTCTGCTAGGTAGCCACTACATACTGCTAGGAGTCACTGGTGGATGGTGAGACTCACAGGGATCATCTCGATGGTTGATAATCTCTGGTGAGTTGAGTTGGAATTGTTTCAACCCATTTAAAGGAGTTTTCAATGATATTGTGATTGAGATCACAATATATCTTACTACCAGTCAGAATAGAACCTATGGAGTCACACACATTAGAGGTATTAATCGATCCGATGGTTGAATGTGATTAGGAATCACAAATAATCAATTAGATTGATAAATGGATAACCCGCTAAGAGTTAGTGGTTAGAAGAAGGAATAATTGCAATCGGATTGTAATTTAATTTAATTAATTGAATTTAATTAATTGGACTTGATCATGAGTCCTACTTGGAGTGGGATTCATGGAGTCCTAATTGGATTAGGATTTCAAATTAAATTAGAATCCTATTTAGAATAGGATTTCTAAAGTCCTAATTATCTTAGGGCTGAAATTTAATAAGTCCTAATTAGATTAGGATTATTTTAAGTCCTAATTAATTTTAAATTTAATCTAATTAATTTCATGACTCCTAATTGGATTAGGATTGAAGAGTTCAATAGAGTCATGGTTCAATTAAATCCTAATTTGATTAGGATTTGGAGGAAATTGAAATAGGTGCATATAAATCCTATTTTGACTAGGATTAGACCCATGCATTAGACCCAAACCATTTTACCATTTAATTTGATTAAGTGGTTAATTAAAGGGGTTATGAGGGAAGGGCCCACGCCCCTCCCCTTGGGAAATGCGTGGAAGGAAAAGGAGGGGCGTAAGCCCCTCCTTGCTACCGAATAAAAAAAGATAAGGGTGAGCTCCTAAAAAATAGGAGCTCATCCTTATCTCATGGGAAATTAAAAGGAAGAGGTGTTTTTTGGCCCCTCCTCTCATAATTTTCTGGGTGTTCACAGCAGCAACCCTCCTCCCCTCATTCCTCCTTCCAGCCGTAAGAGAAAAGGGAGAAAAAGAAAGGGTAGGGTGGCCTTCTTCTTCCTCTTCCTTGGGTCCAGCGTAGGACAAAAAGAAAAGGCTGCGAAGAGCCTTTGTTTCTTCTTCCTTGGCATTTCCTTCTTCTTCCTCCTCTGAAGCCAATCAAAAGTTGATTCAAAGGAGAGGACCTCAGCCATCTAAAGCCATCTCTGCAAGAGAGCTAGCACTCCGGGAAGATCCAAAGGTTTCGATCGACTCATTACCTCGTGTGGATACCCGTAGAGGCCGGACGCGTGTGCGGCTTCCATTGAACCTTCTACAAATCCACGTGAATCAGATTTGCGGAGATCATCTACCCGCACAAGGTGAAGATCTGATCTTCTTAATGATTTTAAAATGGTTTAAAATAATTTAATTCTAATCTATCTACAAACGAATGGTTTTAAAATATGTTCATGCGATGAACGGATCCCGCATAGTTTTTCCGCTGCAATCTGAAATTATTTTCGAATTTTCATGGCATATGTGGGATGCTAACACCTACGCGGGCCCCCAGGCATCCAACAATGGGGTAGTACCTACGCGGACCCCCATAGTGCACGACGACGACGACGGGATAGTACCTACGCGGACCCCGAGGTATTCAACGACGGAGTAGTACCTACGCGGACCCCCAAGGCATTCGACGACGGGACAATACCTACGCGGACCCCCTGGTGTGCAAGCGCACCCAAAGCGGACTATAGGCCAAAGAACGCCACTGGAAGTCGACCTCAATCGGAATCGCTTACCTCAACCTGAGATGCCCGGCTCCGATAGTGCGAGAGGTATATCCTACCCAGCACCTACGTCTTTGCGCTAACTTGCTTATGTTGCAGGACGGTCAACAAAACCCCGACCAAGCTTGAGACCTCCCGACCAAGGCCGGGATGCTTTTCTGAATCGACCACAAGCCGAGGTTCCCCCGACCCCGTGCAGATCTCTCGACCAAGCGCGAGAAGCTCCTCACCACCAATCTTTGGCTCAACCCTTACTTGCTCCAGACTCCTCTGGACGAGGACCCGGTCAAGTCCGAACGTCGACTCAAGCCGAGACGGCCTGTAACGACGACCTTGAGCTCCATCCGATGATGTTCTAGCCGAGCTCGGAAGTGCCGAGTCACTCACCATGAGCTCTAATTTTACCTGATGGCACTCCGACCGGGTCCGAGATCAAAAAGTATGAAGGCTCCAACGATAGCCTGACCTTGGCCTATGTTATCTTCGGAGCCCGAGCTCGAAGCTTCGACAAGCTTATTCTGGAAGCCGAGCCCAGGGACTTGACAAAGTTTTCTAGAGGACAAACCTAAAAGCCTAGTGGGACTTCTTCGGAGCCCGAGCTCAAAGCTTCGACAAGCTTATTCTGGAAGGCGAGCCCAAGGACTTGGCAAATTTTTTCCGGAGGATGGGCCTAAAGGCCTAACAAGACTTCTTTAGAATCCGAGTTCAAGGACTTGGCGAGTTTTTCTAAAGTCTAGGCCTAGAGCCTCGACGTGATTCCTCTTAGAGCAGAGCCTAACAACTTAGCGAATTCTACCGGAATCTAAGTATAGAGACTTAGATGTGCTTGAAGACTTGAAGAAATCACCAAAGAGGAATCCAACTCAAGCAGCCAAAAAGGTTTATCCACTATGCAAACAGAAGCAGGCAAAAGTTTAGAAAAAGAAAACTCTTCATTGATAAAAGCCCGAAGGCTAAGTACAAAATTGAGGTTCGGCCGTATTCGAAGGCCGACCCCACTTACAAAAAGGAGAACAAAAGAAAAAGAAGAGGCTAAGTCCTAAGAGGCCGCGGCTTCATCAGCACCGACCTCAGGGTCATCCACGATGATCACATAGGGGTCCTCGGCAGGAATTGGCTCGGAACCTTCCGCGACGGCCTCAGGCGGGGCTTCGCCAGTGGCCTCGGGAACGCCCTTGGCAACTCCCCCAGAGGGAGTCTCATGAGCCGCTTGCTCGGCCGCGCCAATTTCGGCCTCGACAACCTCCAACTTAGCCACGAGGATCGCGGGAACATCAAGCTCGCTCTCCGTGCCGACCCCCATCCTTGGTCGAATGCCTGTGAGATTGAGCTGGGGCAGAACCGCTGCATCTGCCTCCGAAAGTTCTCGAAGCCCCGGAGGAATCCGTCCACGGCCTCCTCCTCCATCAGGTCACGGAACTTCTGATTCCTTGAAGAGTTCCATCGCATCCCGGGCATGTTCCAGTGCCCTCTTCTCTCGGGCCTCAGCCTGCTCGACCTTCATACTGGTAGCCGGCGGCCTCGGCACGGGCCTCGACCAGATGCGCCTCGGAGGCACGCAACTCCGACCTTGCCAAAGTATGCGCGGCCCTCTCCTCTTCAAGTTGATCGACTGCCGATCGCCGCTCGGCCTTGGCAGCCTCCATCCGCGCAACGGCCTCCTTCCGCGCGGTCTCAGTCGGCAAGCCTCTTCTCGGCCACCTCCAGCTGCCTTTGGCCCCTCCGAGCCTCATTCTGGCATTCCGAGGCTATGAATACCAGCGTGTCGATCTCATGGAGATGCTGCAGGAAAAATAACGATAAGTAAAGATGAAGAAAATGCCAATAATCAAAGCGAAACAAGGAGGCAACTTACCCGAGCAACATTGCAATAAGTTTGATCGACAAGATCGCCGAGATAGATGGATTCGAACTCGGCCCGGTCGGCTGGGAGCAACCGCGGCGAAATACCTCGCGCGCGACGTCACTATCGCGGAGGGCCGAACTGCCCTCATAGATTGGGGACTCTGGGTCGCCTGACCCTCTTTCGGAGCGATCTCCGCCCCCCGACGAACTCAGCCTACCCGAGCTCGGAACCCCAGGGCCCCTGCTCGGTTCGAGGCTCGAGCGCCGCAGACGGATGACTGGCTAACCTGGTCACTGAGAAATGGGGGCGGGGCAGGCTGGGGGCGCCGAGTTCGCCACCCTCCTAGGATTCGAGCTCGCGTGCTCGGCAGCTGGGGCCTCTTTTCGGACGGATCCGGAAGTTCCGACCCCAGAACCCCTCGCCTCGGCAGGAGCAGAACTTGAGGCCGACCTGGCCTTCTTCCTGAGCTCGGGAAGAGCCCCGTCAGCCTCGGCCGCCCTCCTCTTCATCCGGGCGAAAAGTGCGGTATTGCTGGTCACCATGTTGGAAATGTCTGAAAAGAGGAAAAAATTTCTATGTATCAGATCAGCACCAAAAAAAGAAGGAAAGAAGCGAATAAGACAAAAGACAGCAAAATAGAGAAGGAGCAGTGTGACTGCTCTTATCCTCGGGGCGCGCCGAGCTCAGGCCGACGTTCACCAGGGCCTACCCGCTCAGGAGATCGGTCAGAAGGATATCCCCCCCGAGGCCATGCAGAGCGTCGAGAACCCTCTGCTCGTCCGCTAAAAGCTAGGGGAGCTTATTAAGGACCTTCAGCTGGGGATGCCCCCACCTCGGGTCAAATCCCCACATGAGCTCGGAGGAAAGGAAGAAAAATCCCCCCTTCCACTTATGGATGGAGGAAGGGGCACCTCGAAAGAGTGGCCTACCACCTCGAAAGGCAAGATCGAGCTACTTCCCGTCCGCCGGGTTTAACTTCAACATCAAGCACCGGCGGAAGACGTTCACCGAGGTCGGTATCCCATGCACAAGGCAAAGGGATAGAAACCCGATGATGGTCCTCCACGAATTCGGAGCGAGTTGCACTGGGACGAGCTGATACGCCACCAGCAACTCGTTCACGAACTCGTGAAGAGGAAACCGCAGGCTGGCACAGAGTGTCTCAACGTACACCCCGATCCGACTTGGAGGAGGTCTCGTCACCCGGTCCTCCGACCCCGCCGGTTCGAGACGAAATCCGGGCCGAAAGGAAAATCGAAAACGGACCAGCTCCAGCTCCTTCTCAGTCAGGCTAGACCCGACCTCACCCGGACCACAACCCATCCTAGAAAAGGAAAGACGAAGAAGAAGACAAGAAATGAAGGAAAAAAGAGGAAGAAGAAGAAGGATCCCCCGAGCCAACGTGGAAAAATAACCTACTGTGGAGTCGCCGGAAATCGCCTCAGGGCGCCGCCGGGAAGACTCGGTCGCGACTGTGAAAGAAGAAAAGAGACGAGGGAAGAAGGGGGAGCAGTGAATGCGGCAGTCAAATAAGAACTTTTAGGGCCAGGTCTGAGGTTTATATAGGACCTCCGGACGGCTCAGATCCTTCAGGTCCGGATCCCGCCTTCTATCCAGATCGTGCCACGTGTCAGCCCCAAAGACTGAAGCGACATTTTTAATCTGGATTGACGCTTCGAATACAGAATCAAGGCAGCATTCCATCGGATCCTGGAGCCCCATCATGAGCCCACGATGCGAGGCAACCTCGAAAGGCGAAAAGGCGCCGCCCCATCTCCTCCCATTAAGAATCCCCCAAAGCACGCGGAATGCCGGAATAATTTAAGGCTCCCTAGCCCCCACTAATGCAATAAAGGCAACTACTTCTCACGCCCGAGCTCACAAACAGTTCGAACTCGAAAGTCGGGAGGTAGTGTTGGAGAAAAATGAATCGCCCTAGAACACGTGGACGCATCGCCGGCACGTGACTGGAGGCGCCCGACCTGAAGGCGTCCGACCTGAAGGCGCCCGACCTGGAGGCGTCCGACCTGGAGGCGCCCGACCTCAGGGCTCCCGACATCAGAGCTCCCAACCTGGCGCCCGACTTCAGGGCTCCCAACATCAGAGCTCCCGACCTAACGCCCTACTTCAGGGCTCCCAACATTAGAGCTCCCGACCTGGCCCCCGACCAGGCGCTCGACTTCGAGACGTCCGACCCGGGCACCCAACCTTAGCATTCTTGACCTCGGAAGCCCGGCCTCACCATCCACCCACTGCGGTCACATCCTTCTGCAGCTCGATCGAGGACCATGCCCTGCTACCGCTGTCTACAATTAATGCGCATGACCTCTGCAGACCTCCGGCTCACTCAACAGTTAATGCGCATGGCCTCCGCAGACCTCCGGTTCACTCAACAATTAATGCGCACGCTGTCCACGGATCTCAAGCCCTCCACAGCAAACAGTTAACCCACTCAGCTACGTCCGACCAACCACGACGACTCACTGGCTCTGGCCTGATCTGCTACGGCAATGCATTAATTCACACGATCATGCATTAATTCACACGATCATGCATTAATTCATAATGCTCAATCATGACGGTAACCCATTCGCCCCGTCACATCACAGGTACACCTGTACCCCTCTATAAAAGAAAAACTCCTCACCCTTAGAGGGGGGTTGGACGCTGAAACTCTGGGATATATTCTCTCCCTCTACATATTTGTCCCCTCTGACTTAAGCATCGGAGGGCCGGCGCCAGAAATCCCGGCTACCGGCTTTTTGCAGGTCCTCCAGAGAACGCCGTCTGCCAACGGATCACCACCCACTATCTCACGCCGGAGCTCCTCCTTCTCAGCCGCTGTTCGCCCCTGGGTCCAAATTCCAGCAATAGCACCAATTCCTGTAATCTTCTTATTCTTACATCACACGAAAAACTAAGAGTGGGTTGTACTTAGTATAACTTTAATAAAAATAAAATCTTTAATCAAATGAAGTTGTAGTCATCCATAAAATATGTCCATGAAAGTATAGGCCGGGCTGATACTACACCCCATGTGAACTTATGATCAAAATATCTCATGCTGGCCTTGTTATCAAAACATGCCTGCACCCATATGGCTTCGAGGGTATTAATGCACTTCACAGGGATCAATTGTAGGGTAAAGTATCAATAGTCTCAAGCCACAAGAGTCTCAATTGTTCCAAACCTAGCTCATTAGAGAATGAAATCTCGAGAGGTGAACAATACAGCTGATTGAGTCGTCTCGTATGTTGCACGGTATTTTGATGGCTAACTTTAAAATTGCTACGAGACCAAATTTATTATCTGTCACTTTTTTAAAATTTTTTTGGATATATCTGGCCTATCCAAAATAATAATAATAATAAAAGGAAGCCAGGTTTCGATTTGGATAATAAAAATATAATAAAAATTATGTAGGTTTTGAACCAAGGTTGAATATAATAAATTTAGATTTCTACCGAGACCAAATTATATATCTTGAATAATTAATCAAGCTTTGTGGATTGTATTGTAGGACATTCCTCCTATTTTTTAACACATTTTGTTTTGACTTACAGGAATATATTTTCTCTAGGTTGGTATAAATTAAATTTATTTTTTTCGATTAAAAAAAACTGATCAAGCTAAAACCTATACTTCGAGAAGTTTATTATATGCCTCAAAAATTAAATTGCAACACCCAAAATATTTGATAGTTAACCATATAACAAATGATTAGTAAAAAAAATAAAAAAGATATATGTAATTTATAGTTAGTGCAAGACTCAAACATAGTTAAAGATTTATACATAAAAACTTAAAAATTAATAAATATATAAATAATTTTTTATTAATCTAATTAGATTGGATAATTCATTAGAATCAAGTTGGGTCGAAGTTGGTCCAAATCGGAATCCGGGTGGGTTCACTCGCGAACGCTTCAGCAGAAAACGAAGACCAGGGGAATACTCCGGAAACTTCAAGGGAAGGAGATTTAAAAACAAAAAGAATTGGAAGAAAGAAATCCCAGCAAATACCGAGGCCTGCGCCCGACGAAATTGCGCGAATTCCAAGCAGCTTCCTCTTCGGCGCTCGGAACCCAACTCCATCCACTTCCCTCCAGCAAAATAATAAATAATAACAATAAGAAAGATATAGTTCCACATTGTCTTGTCTTTTTTTTTTTTTACATATTGTCCTTCACCTCTTTGCTCTTTAATAAATTAATCAAATCCAACAAAGAGGCAGACAAACCTCCCCCTTTCCTCTTTCCCACATCAAATCCCTGCTCTCCCTATCTTTGTTATTTTTCTCTCCACCTATATATATATATATATATATATATATATATATATATATATATATATATATATATATATATATATATATATATATATATATATATATATATATATATTGTTTCTTCCACTTCGCCATGGCCATGGAATCCTGGGTGACGGAGAGGGCCGCAGAGGAGCTGCAGTTGCTGGAAAGGCAGCACCCCAACCGCTTTGACTACCTCAAGCTCGAGCTCAAATCTATCATCTCCCAACCCATCTGTTGTCCCTCCTCTTCCCCTGCCGCAACCCAAGGTGTGTACGTAAGCATGCTTGTGTGTTTTTCTTTCTCTCTTTCACCATCCGCATCCTTTTCTCTACTCTGGCTTACCTTTTTGCTTTTGCCGTGCTTTGAGCTTTCAAATAACAGCACTTGTTGTGTCGCTTTAAGCACGGCATGATGTCTTTCTTTAATTTTTTTTTTTTTTTCTGTAGTGTCCTCCAACAGGAAGAGGAAGGGTGGTGAGATGCAAGAGGAGGGGAGTGATGGGTGGGAGCAGCGGAAGGTACAGAAGTCGTCAACAGACACGGAACAGCAGGGTGGAGAGGTTGATGAGAAGTGCGAGGACAGGGTGGAGGCAGCCATAAAACGGGCAGAGGCTTGCTTGAAGAGGATTCGACAGCTCAAGCAGGACTTCTTTTGTTAGCTGTTACTGCTTAGGCTACCATGGCCATCCTCTATAAAAAAACCTGTGTCCCAATTATGAGAGCTTACAACAATAGGGCAGGGCCGCTGTTAATTACATCTCCTTTCTTGTCTTGTATAAAGCTTTTTGTTTCTTCAAAAAGTTTCGACAGATAGCCTATGTAGGCAGAGGAAGTTATCCCCTTTATTTTGAAGGACACCAACTCTCTGTCATCCAATTTTGGCTAATCCATTCTTCTCTGGTCATGCTAGGAGGCGAGCTCAGTGCAAAATGGGTCAGGGTTAATTAGATTAAGGAATCCGTTTAGGTTGCAGGATACTGCAACCACAAGTGTTTGCTACAACAGTTGGAGTTGGAGTAGCACTCTTGAACTGGGTTTAGGAAAAGGAAGTGAAAAGGTTCGTAAGATTTTTTATCCTTGATAAGTATAGCTATCCAGGATAAAATATGTTTCAGTTTTTTGTATTGCATTTGCATAAACTGTGCCTGTTCCTAGTTAATGATCACCTAACCCTCTTTAGGATGGCTCTTGACTTTTAATTATAAATATATATCTTGCTGATGATATGGTGGTGAACCCTTTCATTGATCTCAATGGAGGAATCTCAACAAGCTAAAATTTTGCTTCGCAAAGGAAATGCTCAATAAGAAGAGAAGTTAAAGGTAGATTACGTTTGTAGAAAAATTACCACCGTAGAGTTGTGGCTTGTCTCTGTACCCAGCTCCGTACCGATGCTATTTTATTACTATATTGGTACATCCAATATCTGCGAGTTGGTTTGGCATGTTAGGTGCCAACTCACTAGAGGCTCGGAAAATAAAAATAAGATGCATATGAACGAGTTATCCTCCTATTTAATTCTGTATGATATGGCATATTATGTTTATATAGAGTTTAGTTCATGGATATGGTAGAGGAGCTGTTAAGTTTATATAGAGCTCATTCATGTTCATAGTTGGGAAGTTAGCGAAGTCTCCTGAGTTCTTTTTGGAATGCTAGAATATGCGGCAAGAATCTTATATGAAAGGATGATCAAGCAACTTTGTGAAGTCAACTGGAAATAGAGAATGTAGTCGCAAAGTCAACTGGAATTAGAGAATGTATCTTGCAGCAGGAAGCCTATACTAGCAACATGGTCTTTCTTGTTCCATGCAATTCAGTATCGTAGCAAAACGTATGCAGATGATCCTCTCTTCTCTTTACTCACGATCAGACTGTCGTGAGAGGATTGATAGGGATTCATCATAGGGCTATCTTTTGAGCGGAGAGAGGGACAGGAGCCTTGCATTTGTAGCTATTATTGGACTTCCCGTCATAGTCCTAGTTCTAAAAGGTTCATTGTTTCCTTCTATATGTAACTAGGAATCTAATTTGATTGGGGAACTGTTTAAGGATGGTTCAGATTTTATCAAAACAAAGTTCCAAGAAGATCCTAACTAATGATAATTTAGGCCGCATTAGAAAATAATTCTAAATTGAAATGCAAAGCTCGTCAAATTCACTGTTTCCAATTTTTTTGGTAAAACCAAATTTACTAAACCAAGCTAGTAAAAATACATCCATGTGAATCAAAAAATAAAATATACAAAAAATCTGAAGAAATTTCGGACGCAACAGTCTAGATAGTAGTTCCCGTATGATTACCCATATATATTACTATCCAATTGGCCGTACTATTAGTCTCTCTATAGACATGTTGCACGTCATAAGACAAAGGAGAAATGGTCATTCTCCAACAACCATGTAGTAATAAAAGTCTTAGCAGTTGACTGACTCGAAAGCAATCTAATCGCAGTCAATGAGGCACCTTCAAGTATGCTTAAAGCAAACTAGCTATCTAATTGTGTATCAATTCAATGTTTCTTTCAAAGCTAGCATGTTTTTTAGATTGGTGTTTAGAAAATATGCCTAGGGAGGTCTAGAAGAAGGGCAATCCACAAGAAAAGTAATGTTGAAATTTGGGTGATTGAGCATGCTCCATTCTATTGTCTTAAAGCAAAGGTGGTGTGAGGGTAGGAAAATTGAGAGGGAGAAAGAGAGAGAGGGAGAGATCGGGCCTGAAGCCTGCTTCTTAGGGTGGTGATGAAGGTGGAGACTCGGTCGTGAAACAGATGGGGTAGGGGCTCTTTTTGCAGCCGGCCGTTCTCATATATAGTATAAGGGATAGAGGAGGAGGGAGGGCTCATTAGGTTTTAAATAGAGGACAGAGATGACGGCCTCCATCTCCTCTAATCAAATTGATGTCTGTCACACTCTTGACCCGAGATCGCGAGCCAAAGGTCGCAGCAACTGCCGCATACTCATAAAAAACTCTCCTTACAAGTATGCAAGGCATCTCATCAACATATCATAAGCAATTAGCAGAATAAATTTAAAAATTAATATTTGAGCATAAATTTAAATAACCAGAAGCAAATTTTAATATCTCATAGAACCAACAATATTTAAAAGATCTTATATCAAACTCTAATCATATTCTGATCCAATTAAAGATATCAAATTCGGATTTTAGTCACTCTCTCGATCATAATCTTGTGCCATCTTAGTTTTTAAATCTGTAAAAATAGTAAGATATAGAATAATGAGCTAAATAGCCCAATAAGCAATAAACACTTTAACCATTAATCAGATAATAATTTAAATAATTATTTACAGAAAATAAGCATTTGGAATTCATTAATTCAAACTAAATCCAGATATGCAGTATTATCAAAACATTAAGCATGCTAAATTTAATCTTTCTTAAGATCAAATTTCGTTCATAAATCCAAATTCTTTCAAATCATCAAGTTCATCTCGTCAACCATGAGTTTTGACCATATTTTTTCTATGGTAGGGTCATAATATCGTGTATCTTCTTGCAATATATCGCATATCATCTTGCGGCAAAGTCCTTCGGGACTGCATACTTACTTATGGTATGTCGTGTATCTTCTTGCGACATAATCCTAGGAGTGCAAATGGGTCGAATCGGGTCGGATCTTGAGTGACTCCGATCTGATCCATTTTTTTGTTTGAGTCCTAATTTTGTATCTAGATTCGACTCGGTTGAAGATCGGATCGGGTCTCGTCGGGTCCGGGCCAGATGTTACCACTTTCTTTGTATTTTTGGGAAAGAATTTGGGCAAATCTAATTTGGTCATATTATGATTATGAGGTGCTGGGTGACTCATGACTTGAAAGATTTGCAATGGACCTCCAGTCAGAACAGGGGACCCATGACTTACGAACTAAGTCGGTCTACAAGCCAAATTTCATATCACACTATTTTTATCCATATGACTGATTGGACGGAACTTGGCGTCTCCCTGCTCCCCTCTCGGGAGGACAAAAAAAATCCCAGACCACCTTCCAAAATCCAATTCCATTGCAGAAAACTGGCACACGACCCATATTTAGTTCAGTGTTCCCTCACTTTCTCCCTTCAAAAGTTAAAAGAAACAAAAACCAAAAAACGGAACGAAGAAAAAAAAGAGCCAGCTACCGAGAAACCAGAGGTATCAACAGTGTAATAGATCGAGAGAAAATCCTAACGGGCCGAGGCTCCTTTGGATTCTGTGAACCAATGTTTGTTGCTATCCTTCCACGCTTGAGCCCTACTCCCCCTAGGGCTTTTCCTCCTCCACCTTCTTTTTTTTTTTGTACAAAGCTTTTCCTCCTCATTGGCTCGCATTTTCCATCCCTTAGAGAATAATGAGGCCATGGGAGCAAGCTAACAAACTCCTAAGAAATTCATATCTCCTTCCTGTCTGCCTTGAAAACTTTTGCTTTTTCTCTCTCTCTTTAGTCCGTTCGGATCTGTTCGGATCCGATCGATAAACTTAGATCCGATCTAAGAAATAATTCGGGTCTAATTTTAGGATTCGATCCGGACCTGTGGATCCTAAAATTCGGATCGGGCCGGGTCTACACAGGTCGGATCGGGTCATGGGTCGACCCGACCCATTTGCAGCCTTACATAAACCTTTTAGGACAAATCAAGCGCCAATGTATTACCTCTCATTGGTGGGATCCTTAACATAGTCAGATTAAGAGTTCAAAATAATCATGTAGTTCAAATCTTAGTTCAACAAAAATATAATAAATCATGCGATATCGAAATCAAATGAATTAGTTCAATATTTCTAGTCATGCATCATCATAATATTCCAAAATAAAGCATTTAGTAATAAAATATCATTCATCAAATTCATGCATCATGAATAGTATGATTCAAATTTATTAATATAATAATTTGATAATTTGCTGATAAATCTAGAAAAAGGATCACATTACTTATCTTGCTAGTGAACCCAAACTATATGTCCAAATAATTTTAAAATTTTTTCTCGGAACCTAAGACTCTAGCGAGCGCTCAATTAAAATCTCCAGTGAGTATTGTGAGTCAAAGCCGTTGGATGCTACAAGGAGAAAGAGAAAGAAACCAACGGTGGTTTAGTAGTTGTGATTGACAAAACTTGTCAGCAGTGAAGTGAAAGAGGGTATGGGAGTCTTTAAATAGCCGACGGAGACTAGGTTTTGTAGAAAATAAAGATGGAGGAGAAGTCCATCTCCTACTCCAAGTAGAATAAGGCTTTATCTTTTTTACGTCTCCTATTTCATAACGAACAGGGTTCTATCTTTTTTTCTTCTATCTCCTACTTTAACTCTTACATCTGGATTGATTAAGTGGACTAGGCCTAGTTTCTTATTAGTCAGGCTAGGTATTACTTCTTCTTCCTTAAAAAAAAATTCGTCCTCAAAATTTTCGTACTAAAGTCTTCAAAATTTAAAGGCTATTGCCTCAGCAACCATCTAATTCCAAAAATAAGTTTTGATCAAATTATTATTCTAATCGACTTTAAAAAATAATTAAAATCTCTACAATTCTGCTACGCACTCTGATTCAAACCACCAAAATTCTATAGATTCAATAATAACTTTCAATCAAAATACTACTTTGTTTATGAGCTAAAAATATATGAACATTAAATTCCAAGTCAAAGAGGAACTCTTAGATCGCGTCCCCAATATGCATCAAGCACATCCATCTAGATTAGCACTCGAGTCAATTGACGCATTCAAAACCATCATATAGGCTAGTTACTATCATTCAAACATGAATAAAATCTTAATTCTCTTGTCAATTCAACTAGACGTTTCCAAGTCAAACTCCTACAAGTAAAAATAAATTTTCAAGTCAATATATATAAGTAAAACCAACGTAATCATCTCTTTTGAAGTTTGAGAGCTTTAGCATTTATCAAAAATCTTTCATGATAATCATGTAAGCTTCTAAATTCAAATTCTTAATGCAAAACTAGATTTCAACAGCAATCTTAACAACAATGGCAAAAAGATATCTTTAGATCAATTTATAAACCCAAACTTTGAATTAAAATTTTATATACACCACATAGTCTTTGATAGACATAAATAATATCCATTATTTGGGTCCAAAGATGTTAATAAAAAAATTGTTAATGATTCCACCAAGATGAATATTTTACCATCTCAAATAAAATCAAATTTTTAATAAAAAAATAGGTCTATTTGCAATATGTCCAAGCATATTTTCTTTCTATATGTTAGTTTCATTCATAATCCACATATAATTTCAAACCTTGAAGAATATTTTCCTTCTACCAACCTACACTCATGTCCTGTCTGATTCTATGACTTACAATTCATCCACTTTTGCTTTGATACCAAAATAATTGTCACACCTCCGACTCGAGATCATGAGCTAGGGGTTGTGACAACCATTGCATACTCATAGACAACTCTCCCCACAAACATTTAAGGTATCTCAACATGATATTATAAACAAACAGCACAATAAATTTAAATAACTAATGTTCAAACTTTAATTTAAATAAACTAGAAACAAATTTTAATATCTTAAAGAACCAACAATATTCAGAAGATCTTATATCAAACTCTAGTCAAATCCTAATCTAAATTTTAAGACGTCAAATTTTGTCTTTAGTCACTCTTTCGATCGTACCCCTGTGCCATCTTAGTTCTTAGAATATGTAAAAACAGTAAGATATGGAATAATGAGTTAAATAGCCCATTAAACAATGAATACTTAACCATATTAATTAGAAAATAATTTAAATAATTATTTATAGAAAATAAGCATTTGGAATTTATTAATTCAAAACCAAATCTAGATATGCAACATTATTAAAACATTAAGCATGCCAAATTCAATCTTTTTCAAGATCGAATTTTGTTCGTAAATCCAAATTCACTTAAATCATCATGTTCATCTCGTCAATCATGAGCTATGACCGTATTTTCTTAGTGGTTGGATCATAATACCGCATATCTTCTTGCGGTATGCTGTGCATCATTTTACGATAAAGTCCTTTAGACCACATATCTGTTTGTGGTATGTCGCGTATCTTCTTGCGACATAAATCTTTTAGGACAAATCAAGTGCCAAAGTATTAGCCTTCATTGGCGGAGTCCTTAATATAGCCAGGCTGAGAATTCAAAACAATTATGCAGTTCATATCTCTGCTCAATAAAAATACAAAAATAATGCGATATCAAAATCCATTGAATGAGTTCAATATTTCCAACCATGCATCATTATAATATGCCAAAATTAAGCATATTTTGTAATAAAATACCATCCGTCAAATTCATGCATTATGAATAGTATGATTCAAATTTATTAAGATAATAGTCTTCTAATTTGCTGATAAATCTAGAAAAATGGTCACATACTTACCTTGCGAGTGAACCCAAACTATATGTTCAAATAATTTCAAAATTTTTTTGCAGAATGTAAGACTCCAGCTAGTGCTCAACTGAAATTTTCGGTCAGTATTATGAGCCAAGGCCGTTGGATGCCAAGAGGAGAAAAAGAAAGGAACCAATGGTGGTTTAGAAATGGTGATCGATAAAACTTGTTGGCGATGAGGCGAAAGATGATGAGAGGTTTTTAAATAGTCAATGGAGGCTAGGTTTCGTAGCAAATCAAGATGGAGGAGGAGTCTTCTCCTACTCCAAGTCGAATAAGGTTTTATCTTTTTTTTTTCTTTTCCATCTCATACTCTAAGCCGAACTGAGCTCTATCTTTTTTTCTTTTTTCTTTTTTTTTTTTTATATCTTCTACTCCAACTCTTATATATGGACCGATTAAATGGACTAGACCCAGTTTCTTATTAGCTGGGCTAGGTATTACACTGCCACCAACAAGTCCTAAGGAGGGGAACTATTAGCGAGCATGGCTAAACCTGGCTATGCTCCAATAAGAGCTATTAGTGCTCTTGTTCATGCCACAACATGGGGTGCTTCTATTGACATGAATAGAGATGGGCACTGGGCCGGGCCGCCCACGACCCGGCACGGCACGGCACGAAGCGGGCCGTGCCTGGCACGGCCCGCCAGCTACAGTGACGGGCCGTGCCTGGCACGGCCCCTTTGATAGGGCCGTGCTGGGCTAGCGAATCCTGGCCAGCGGGCCGTGCCAGGCACGGCCCGCTTCGGGCCTGGGCCGGCACGGCCCGGTCTAGGCACGCGGGCCAAGCACGGCACGGCCCGCGTGCCAGCACGGCACGGCCCATAAGGGCCTGGGCCGGGCTGGCACGCGGGCCTGGCACGGTCCGGGCCTGGGCCCGGCTCGGTCCGATAAAATTTTTTTAATACATTAATAAATTATGAACACTAAGAAATCTTGATTTATGAATATAAAGCCACCTTAATGGTGGGGGGTTTGGCATAGACCCCTACCAGTTTATTAATTTCAATCAAAATGGTACATGAAGGGAGGTTTGGACCTTGGTCTGACCTCTAGATTCTAGAATACAATAAGAAACTAAGAAAGGGCCGAGGTTTGGACCTTGGTCTGACCTCCAGAATACAATAAAAATGTACAATTATAAAAAATTAAGAAATCTTACTAATCATCAGTGATTCAGTGAATCAGTATTCACTCTTCAGTCTTCAGTCTTCAGTCTTCAGTAGTGTTTGTATCATCATCATCAGAGGATGTTGTATTATGTCCACCTTTATCTTGAAGTCTTGCCTCAGCATCCAGCCAATCCTTGAAGCAGAGAAGCATCTCCACCGTTTCGCCCGTCATCCTACTTCTCTTTTCGTCAAGAACACGCCGACCTGCACTAAAAGCGGATTCCGATGTACCGTGGACATCGGCACAGCTAAAATATCGCGTGCAATTGCAGACATAACAGGATATTGATTTCTAACACTCTTCCACCAAGATAATACATCTAGATTCTCTATTTGATTTTCATCATATGCAGACTGAAGATCATTTCGTAAATAAAATTCTAGTTTACTACTTAAAGATGAAGAAGATGAAGAGGAACTTGAAGCATGTGTGTGTCTTCTCTGTGCAATGAATGAAAAAATAGATGACGAACGAGAACTACTAGAAGGAGGAATAGAGGTTTGTATTTGTGTTCTAGATCCACGAATTTTTTCATCATATATAGCATAAATATCATAAAGAAGTTGTCTTACCTCATCTTTAGCAGATTCAGCATCTTGATTCATATTTTCAGCGTATGCATCAAGTAAAATTAGCACGCCATTTAATTTAACTCTAGGATCAAATACAGCAGCTAAGTTATGCATAGGACATATCCTGTCCCAATACTCATTCCATTTAGATTCCATTAGGTGAATAATAGGCATTAAAACATCATCATATCTATGTTCTGCAAATTTTTGACTAATTATATATGCTTGTTGTAAAAATGAACATGAAGTAGGGTAATAAATACCAGAAAGAACATTGGTAGCATTATAAAAACTAAGCAAAAAATCTTCCAAAATTTTTCCTTTATTCCAATCAGTTTCAGTCAATGTAAATCCTAATCCACGATCATTAATATATGCACTTAATAAATTTTTATATGGGTATGCATCATGTATCATGCTATATGTGGAGTTCCAACGAGTAATTACATCAAGTTTAAATTTTTTAAAACGTTTATCATGATTTATGCATAATTTCTTAAATTCTTGAAGTCTTGATCTAGAAGCATGAATAAAAGAAACTGCATTTCTAATTTTTGAAATCACATCTTGAATCATGCCCATGCCAGCTTGAACAGAAAGATTTAAGATATGACATGCACATCTAATATGCAGTAAATTTCCATCTAATATGGGATGCAATGAGTCTCTTAATAATACAACAGCAGAATTATTATTAGATGCATTATCAAAAGTAATAGACATAATTTTATCATTAATATTATATGAACATGCAGTTTGATAAATTATATTTGAAATTTGTTGCCCAGAATGTGGAAAATCAAAAGCACGAAAAGCAAGAATACGTTTATTTAATTGCCAATCATTATCAATATAATGAGCAGTAATGGCAATAAAAGAATTACTACCTACAGATGCTGACCAAATATCAGAAGTTAATGAAATTTTTACATTTAAAGTAGAAAGTGTTTCAATTAAATTTTGTTTCATTGCTAAAAAATTGGTCATAGCTACTCTTCTAAATGTACGCCTACTAGTTCTTTTGTAAGCAGGTTGTAGGTTTAATTGAACATATTCTTCAAAATTAAAAGATTCACATAAACTAAAAGGTAATTCATCCTTAACTATCCATTTTACAAGTGCTTTTCTTTGATTTTCATGATTATATGCAAAATTACCTACAAGTAATCCCCCTTGTATATTAAGGCTACTTTGAGTTTGAGCATGAGAATCATGCATCCTATGACTCTCTTGATGTCTTTTTAAATGCCCTGTTCCCCCACTACTACTACAACTATAAAGTTTGGCACATTTTTTACATTTAGCTTTCCAGACTCCCTCAACCATAACTCTATCAAATTCATTCCATACAGTACTAGTCCTCTTACGAGAAGAGGTTTGACCTTCACTCGGTTCACCAGTTCTAGAGGAACTAGGAACAGGGGGTTGGGGATTAGTTTCTTCCCCCTCAGAAACAGGAATGCCAAACTGACTTTCCTCAAAAGATGACATATCTATGATTAATTCAAAAAATAAAAACTAACCGCAAGGAGGAATTGAGTAGAGGGTCGGAGGGCAGAGGCAGCGCCGAGATTCCGAGCTTCCTCTTGTGCTCTCAACAGAAGCGACCTTCTCTTCTCAACAGGAACCTCCTCTTGTGTAGCACTTGAACAAACTAAAAATTAAATTGCTAGAAGAGCACTTTAGAAGAGAGAAATAATAGCAGTAGAGAAGGAGAGAATGAGAGGTTTGGTGTGGTGAGAATGAGGGAGGAATGGGCTATTTATAGAAGCCCAAAAATTTTTTTTTTCCAAAATACCCCTCAATTCAGCCGTTATAGGACTGTTGGGAGGGGCAAAACCGTCTTTTTCCCGAAAATAGCCGTTGGAAACGGCTATTTTCTTCCCCCCTCTCCAGACGGGCCGTGCCAGGCACGGCCCGTTTAGAGACGTTGCGGGCCGTGCCTGGCACGGCCCGTTACCGCCCGTTACGGGCCGTGCCTGGCACGGCCCGTGCCGTGCCGTGCCCGGCCCGGCCCACCAATAGAGGGGCCGGGGGCCGGGCCGGGCTTGCCTTCCGTGCCTCACGGGCCGTGCCAGGCACGGCCCGCTTCATAAGCGGGCCGTGCCAGGCACGGCCCGTTTAGAGTTTTGGCCCGGGGGGCCTGGGCCGGGCCGGCCCGGCACGGCCCGTTGCCCAACTATAGACATGAAGTAGGGGACGCCCTCTTTGCCTTTTGCTGTGTTGAAGAGGTCGATCCTCGCACTCACATACAAGAAGATATATGAGAAATAAAGCTTTATGAGCAAACAATTCAAATCGCCCATACACATAAAAAATATACAATATATCCAAAAGTATCTATAAAACAAAAATAAATTGCACCTAGAGTAAGAAACTAGCTGCTGGTGATTGAGTACGTGCTGGGAGAACTTTCAGGCCAATCTCCATCATTACTCAGTCTAATAAGCTATGGCTATGACCAATTCCCATCAATTAAAACTTTTTTTTCCGCATTAAGATTTATAAATTCAGATGATCAAATTACTTTGAGGGCATGTTTGATTCGCGGCCGAAAACAAAATAAATTGAAATGAGAATCAGAATAATCATATCTCGTGACGTGTTGGTTCGGAAATGTTACTAAGGTGAGAATGAATTTTGCATACTAATAGAGAATAGGGACCCAAAAAAAACATAAAATGTGAATATTTTATTAATAAAACGTCAACTATTCCATCTCATCGCAACTGTCGAAGCATCGCAATTGTGGGATCAAACCGGTGATGCGGGATGATGTCGCGAAGGAAGGTGAACCATTCTTTCCCGCAAAAGACAAACCCCCGAACCCGCACGCTGACCTCATTAATTAAAAAGCCAATGAAGAAATATAAAAAATAGGGCAGCGTTCTACATGGGCTTGGACTTGTGGAGACGGCGTGGAATGGGTTGGTGCTCTCCCTCTGGTCCGAAGCAGGCAGCCACGACGCTCATCTGCTTCCTGACCGGCGTGGCGCTGTTCGTCACCGGCGCCCACCTCTCCTACGTCCACATCGCCCCCCAGCAAGCTCGCACCCGCGCCCGCGACGAATTGGTCCTCGATTACCTCCGCAAGAAGCACGACGGTGGCAAATAATAACAGCAGCTTCCAGGCCGCCTCTGCGCTCATCGATGGCTTTGGTTCCAGCTTCGACCTCGGTGGAGTCTCCCGTGATCGCGGAGGTGGACATGGGTGGCGGCTCCGATCCGTCCTCCGTCACCGTCCGGGCCACCGTCGTGCAGGCCTCCACCGTCTTCTACGACACCCCCGCAACCCTCGGTAGTCTTTCTCACCCTTATTTGCTTTTTCTTTTTCTTTTCTTTGGAGCTGATGAAGTTTGGGTTCTAGGGTTTTCTATTTTCTAGGGTTTTTGTTGGCTTTGTGGTGATAAATGAGACATTGCTGTTGTTGTGCCTTCTCTACCGTATTTCTTGCGACTTTCTTGGCAATGCCTTTAGCAAGTGAAACGACAAGGGGACTTCCATTGCGTGTTAATTTTTGGATATTGTGAATAGAAGGAAATATGCATGAGTTGAGATTCTTTGTTTGTATTTCTTGATGATATGTGGATGGAGTACTTGGATAGAATTGTAACTCTTTGATCTGTATTATTTGGTTTATGTTGACACCGGGAAGAGCACTAATAGGGAAATATATTGGCTATGATACCATATTTGGAATAAATTGACAAAATGAAAGTCATTTTTGTTAAAATGACTTAGGGTTCTACTGGTGAGTGGAAATTTTGGGGGAATTTGGATGTATTGATAGTTTTTGGTTTTGTTGCGCGTGTCATTGAGTTATTGTGAAATAAGAAAGTGGCGAAGGATGATAAATAGTATGAGAAAGATGATAAATAGTATGAAGCTGACATTTGCTTGGAAATTTCACCAGCAGAACACAATAATATGATATAAATATCAATAATAAATGTCAGCTATATGGTCACCATATATAAAATTATATGGCACTGTGAAAGAAATTTACCTCTCTTCTTTCTTCGATTCAAATCTTTTTTTGGGTAAAATCCTGGAAAATTTAAGAAACCATGTTGAAGGGCACCAGAATGATTTGTTTTAGTGGTTTCATGACAATGAAAAGGGAAAAATTATATTTCATTTCTTTATTATTGGTTGCCTATATGGTGTAGCTAGTCTAACCTGTATCTGCTGATGGGTAATGATATGTTTGAGAATGTATATCCTTGTTTGGAATTCTGCTCCTTCTTGGACATACTAATATCATATTATTGTTTTGACATTGCTGATCTCTAGCTTTTTCATATTTTGTTAAGTGTTACGTAAAACTGAATGAAATGGAAATTATCAATTAAGTAGTAAGTCATGTAGAGACATCGTTCAAAGAGCAATAGATTGCTTCAACTACAATCCTAATAATTTATATGAGGGATGAGAGCCGATGCTTTATGTTACAAGGGTTTATAGTTCTGCTATTGCATATGTTATATGGTAGATATTAGATTTCATGACCTTATTTATTTATTTATTTTTTTTTTGGCTCTTCTAGAAGCTGCTAGATAGCTACTTTAAATCGACATGAAGAGGAAATTGGTTCTCCTTTTTCAATGTCTTGGTGATGGTAGGCCGGTGAGACTGATAAAACATGGAAGAATAAAATTTCATCATACATTACACAGAAGAAACCCTATTAGCTATTTATGCTGAAAACCAATATAAAACTTCTCTTACTATACTCGGGAAACTTATTGCACCTCCATGGGCTAACGCTTCATTTTGTTGCTGTGCAAGTGGAAGAAAAATTGGAAAACCACAAGGTCAAAAAAAAAACTTGTTAATTAAAGTGATAATATTGCACGGGAAGTTTTGGAGAAAGTGGTTAGATATGGAAACTATCTTTTGACACTTGCTTGATGTCATTCCCTCAGAATTACAACCTATGAGATAAAAAGATTTAGGACATGTAGAGAAAATTTTGGCTGCTTATTTTCTTGATATTCTTTGTGCCTGGAATTTTCATTTTAATTTGAAATAATTAAAGAAAAATTCATCTTCAAGTGCTTTCTTTTCCCTTATTTCTTAGGGACCGATAGAGCCTAAATCCTCAACTCCTTACAATGTTCCAGTTGCAATGTGCTGAAATCAAATTTATGCCTCTGTTTCTCTAGGTTTTGAACCTAAGACTGATGCATGTATCAGTCCAAGCCTCTCCATGGTATGCGATAATAAGACAAAATAACCATGTTTCTTGTTCTTACCTTATTGTTTGATAAAGGCTTTAATTCCAAGTGTTTGTTATATGAAATCTAGAACTAATTCTCACAATTATATCTCGCAGATAAAGCAGAGAGACTAATCGCAGAGGCTGCTGCATATGGATCACAATTAGTCGTGTTCCCAGAAGCATTTATTGGTGGCTATCCCCGTGGCTCTACCTTTGGTGTCACCATAGGTAGTCGTTCAGTCAAGGGTAGAGAGGAGTTTCGGAAGTATCATGCTGCAGCAATTGATGTGCCTGGTATGCTCAAACATCAGACATATTACATTCATCATTCCCTGAGGCACTAGATATGCAATCATGATTGTCGGCATATTAGTATACTATATTGGGTGTTGCTTGTCTGTATAAGTTGTTTGCAAACATCCAGACTAGTAATTTTAATAAGGAACCTCTCAAAATGCAGAGGCTAGAAGAATGATTCATGATATCCAATAATATGTTTAATGCCTCTAGCATGAGCAAATATATTTGCTACATGACATTTCTATAGTTGCATGTTTCTGAAATTTTGGATACTTTGAACATAACTTCAACCTCTCTATTGCTATTTTTTATTTTTTTTTCTTTGCTGCTGGTTTTATTCTATCATCACGGAGGTTTATCTAGTTGCCAAGCAGAAGTCATCTATTTACCGTTTGCAAAATATTAGTTGGAATAATCATTGTACTAGTTTGTTGTTGCAGTCTGGTTTGTCTAACAAGCCATTCTGCAATTTTACTCCACTTTATATGAAGCCTTCTCACTTGGCTCTTCAAACTTTATTTCATTTCTAGAGCAAATAGCAAAAAATTCCATTGTGTGAATTAGGAAGAATTTGAGCACTTGTATCATAGTAGATAATTATATTCTCAAGTCACGAGACAGAAGCTTTATCTAGATGCTATCTAGGAAAATTTACTATCATCATATTTTTTTCCCCTTCTAAATAGCAGCAAAGCTTGCTGCTACCCAAGAGACTGTTATGAAAAATTGAAGCATTACAAAGGATATCATCTATTATATGAACCATTAGAGAGGATACCTCCTATTTTAATCCTCATGAATGCTTCTTAAGTTCCACCGAAACGTTACGGAGGATCGTACCGGGCGGCAATCGGTTCGATATGGTACAGGTACATATCGTACCAAACTGAAATGTATTGGAACCAGCAGGAGGGAGACGAATGGGGGGAGAGAGAGGAGTCGGAGGAAGAGAGAGAGGGGGCGAAGCCACTGAGATTGTCGTCATCTTTGAGAGAGATAAACTAAGAGAGAGAGGGAAAGAGAGAGAAAGGGGGCGAAGCTGCCAGGGCCCTTGCCATCTTTGGGAGAGAGAGACTAAGAGGGGAAAGAGAGAGAGGATGAAGCTGCTAGGGTTATCATTTTTGAGAGAGGGACTGAGAGAGAGAGAGAGAGATATAGAAAGGGTGAAGCATGTACCTGTAGTCATCGTAGGAGACAGTGGCAGGGGGTTCATTGAAATTCTAGCCTTAGCCTTGATTCATGCTTGATTCATGGTTCATGCTAGTTCAAGGCCTATTTCGAATCGAACTTCTGTCTCAACTCGAATTTTGCCCGTAACGGATTGGTATGACTTGAACTGGGCGGTTTGGATCGAGACAACCGACCTTAGTGCTTCTACTATCCCTGGGACTCACTTTGCCTTGCACACTTCTATATAATAAGAATGTGAGTAGTTTGTCAAGTACAAAAAAAGTTTGCCCTACATATTAAGCACTTGATAAATGGCTATGATAAACCATCTTACCTGCCCCTTGAGCCCACAATAAGTCATGCTTTCTTACATCTGCACATTCTTCTCTTAGCATTTTGGCTACCTAGATGCTTCTATGTATATTGTAACTTGATGTTGAAAATGCCCTTTTCTACTTGGCCACTTGATGTTGTAAAGGTCTTTGCTAATACGAGGGACCATTAAATTCAGGTTGGGCTTATGGGTACATTTAGAAAAAGGACCATCTTACAGGGCTGGATCACTGGATTAATGTGTCAACCTTGTTACTCTCTCTCAAAAAAAGAGGGTGTCAACCTTGTCCTTGGGGCTAGCTCCCTTGCAACTTAATCTTGAAAAATGGCTAGATATTAATGTGTCAACCTTGTCAGTTGCCTGGCTTGAGGGTTTATGACAGGAGACCAAAGAAAAATTCTAGAGGAAATATCTTACTAGACATTAACACATCTATAGTCAAGGTTTTAAATACCATGGGATGGGGCCATTCTAGTTTTTCCATGGCACAGGATGCCCCACTCTTGTGTATTGTTACTTGAGACGGTGGATGTCCCATCCTGTCTCGGCCCATTTCCTAATTTGTACCATCCTGGCCCATTTCTTGATTCGTAAGGTCCTAGTTCATTTGTCCATTTTCCAACTTGTCCCGTCGCAACACTTTGGGTTAGTGCCCCATCCCAACACTAGGGACGATGCAACGCCTTGCTGTCCCGTTGGTATTTAAAACCTTGTCTACGAGGATGCTTAATTGCAATCATGCAATAAAGGCTTTATGTTTGACTTGATTCAATTTTGGCCCTTCTCTTGGATGATTAAGCTAGCATCATGTAAAGGAGCTCAATGATGAATGGTTGTGTGCAGTGGAAGTTGTTGATGCAACCATTTACTTGTTGGTTTATCGATGTTGATTAGCTTGCCTGGAAAAATTACCAAGATTACATTAAGTTTATAGTTATCTTCAAGTTAAGGTGGTAACCACACTCAAACAAAAGACTTTGCCACATAAAATTTCTTTAATGACACTTTAATTACAAATTACCATGATTTCTTTTAAGACTTAGAATCAACACCTATATATGGAACTTCTGTCTTGATCATCCATCAATTGCATACCGACAAAAGGTGCAATTAGAGGGAATCATAGTATTTTGTGGAAAGAACCTTTTGAATTCTACCACTCCGTTTATAATTAAACCCCTTAAGCGAGCTAGCAAATAAACCAACCTCCCACCCTCCATTTCCATGAAGTGTCTCTGGAATTAGGATGGCAAATGACAATTTCACTTCTAATATCCATGCAATGAGCTAAAATAACAATTTATTTGCTTGCTATATTTTGCAGACTGGAAATCACTGCATAAGAGAAATACTTTTGCTCCCAACACCTTGTCTTACTGAATGTTTTGTGTCAAGCATTTGAGACTTTGTTCATACTTTTGAAGGCCCTAGAACTTTCAAGATTATCCCAGGGGTCCATTCTTTACAAGAAAGGCCCTACAACTTTCAAGATTCCTCTCAAATGGCCAAAGTAGATTCTTGCATTTGCATTGTCCAGGGCAACATTTGAGAAATTTATATCTTTGCACTAATTTTGCAGACTATACTTACCTAGTGCTTGTGGGCCCTATGCACATAGCTTAATTCATTGGTATTTCGCCCTCAGAGAAGGATTAGCTGGTCTTGGATGGGCTGCACTTCAGATTCACCCCTTTCCTGATTTCTCAGCCTTATTTTCTCAAATGAAAGTCAAAGCTTGCAGCTGGCAATGAACTAAAACATGTTATGTATCCCATTTGAGGTCAAGGAGCCTCCCCTGGAGGAGCCAAACCAAGAACACATAAATAAATGAATATGCATATATATATATATATGTGTGTGTGTGTGTGTGTGTGTGTGTATTGTATGTATATTGTATGTATGGTATGCTGAACCGGCCCGTACTGGACCGGTCCGGTACAACTGTGGAAAACGGTTCCGGCCCTATTCGGGCCGAACTGAACAGTAAAGAGCCTGTACCGGTCGGTACAAGAGCAAACTGAATGAAACCGGACCGGTTCCGTCTAGTTCGGCTGGTACGAACTGGCGCCCACAGAGTGGCATTTGTGGCATTTAATGCCATAGAATTAAAGCCACTCTGTGGGCAGCGCGCAGGAAAATGCGCCTAGCGCGCGGTTCTCCGAGCCCGCACGCGTTTTCCTGCGCCCGCGTGGGCGCTCACTGGGCAGCTCGCCTGCGCGAGGCAGAGTGCTGCCCCCTGTGGAAAATTTAATGCCACCCTGTGGCATTTAACGTGGGGCGTGCGCGTCCGCACGTGCTCCTCCGCTTGTGTGCGCAGAAAAATTATTTTCTGGTTCGGTACCGGTTTAAACCGGTATTGTACCGGTCCGGTAGGCGATCGGTACGCCTACCGGTATCGGTACGGTGTACCTTGATTATATATATATATATATGTATATATGTATATGTGTATATATATGTATATATATATGTATATATGTATATGTATATGTGTATATATATGTATATATATATGTATATGTATATGTATATGTATATAGATATGTATATATATATGTATATAGATATGTATATAGATATGTATATATATATATATATATATATATATATATATATATATATATATATATATATATATGAAGATACATCTTTCCGTGCACATCTGTATTATGGGTGCTGTCGGCTTGGATAAAATGGTGCATTTGTGGGATTTAAGTTTAGAAACAATTGATGATATGTTGAGAGGGTACTGATTGAGATTGATTGTAGTGAAGTACAAAAGTGATACCTGTATCTAAGGGTTTTTAATTTTAGTTTTAGGGATGGAAAGAGAGGAGGACAAGTGAACTTTAATGAGAAGGGACTTGACAAAAACTTGCTATTGGTTAGGATCATGTCTTTGGATGGTGGCTGACAGAGGAGCAATTATTTATCTGAAGACAATAATTTTCTCTATTATCTCATTAGCGACATTAAACATAAGGAAGTTTGAGGAGGCTAGTTAAATTGGTGGCAATAGCATCCTGTTGTGTAAATCTCCCCATTAGAGAATGACACTAATCAAGTCACCTTCTCTTAGAGAATGTCTTTTCAAATTTATTACTTTCAGACACATCCATAGGCTCATTCTTTGTGCTTCTAAAAAGTCTCTCACCTGTGGTTCTTGAGATGCTTAGAATGTCCTTGCCTATGATCCCTCAGCCTGCCTTTGTCAAACAAGGGAAGCTACGAGGATGTCTTCATCCGGATAGAGGGTTATACTAAGACTTGTTGCCTTCGGGACATAGCGATTTGCATCTTTAGATATCCTTAAAGCCCCTGGCTACTGACCACATTATCATTTGCGAATAATATGTTATGCGCACACCCATATACATGCATGCAGTACGCCCTCTCTAGAGTTATGTATGCATAATTAATTTGGAGCCTTTACTGCAATGACCTTGACTTGTGGAATAAAGTGGTAAGTAATATTAGTATGGCTCGGTGGGGTCATAGAAGGTGCAAGCTCTTCTATATTGAAGTGAGGTTTGCAGGTACCCCTTTATTCTGGATTATATATTGTCATAATTTTTGGATTTCGAAATCCTTAAAATATTAGACTTAAAGCCTGTATCATTTTGGTTAAATATACATCTACAACTTTCTTAAAATTGTCTGCATTTTTCTCTATAAAAAATTATCATGAAGGGTATTTTTTCTAAATTCTTATGTTTTTCACTAATATTTAAAAGCTCGCACTTAAATTAGCATAATTTGCTTCCTCCAATAAGTGTTTAGCAATATAATCTCATCAAATTCCCATTGAATAGGCCTCCTTTTTATGCTGGTTGTCTCAAATGCTTTGCTCTTATTTTTGATTTTCAGATTATTCTCATGTGGATTATTTAGATATCAGAACTGGAAAGCACCTGCCCCAAATCTCAGCTTTGATTTCCCACTGATTGTTTTAATTGGACACAAGCACAAATAGTATTTAATTCTCTGTAGATAAACTAGCGGCTGGCATCATGCATTATGCCTGCTTGTTGTTGTTGGATAAAAGCAGCAAGGAATGCCTTCTTAGACAGCTTGAAAAACCTTATGCTTATTATTGAGTCAATTTGGTTAGCTTTTAGATATTCTCTAAGTTCAAATTCTCAGCACTCCAAAATTTTGTTTCTATATGTTCCGTGTTTTTTGATGATCTGTGCATGATTAGATCATGACTTCCCAGAACCTTCAGCGCTTCAGTTTAGAAACAAACAACCTTCACCTAATAGTGTAACTATGAATGTAAATTATAAATTTTTAGTACTGCAATGATTTTGTTTTACGATTATTATTTAGAACCCTTTTAACTAAGAATCTCTCCATAACTATATTGTATATTCAAAAGTCAGATATTTGATTAGTTAAATTGATCATCTGACTTACACTGAGCCACCAACCAAGAAATGCCATGAACTTGCATATTGTTATCAGTTCAATTTTCATTGAAGATTTGTCATATTAATTTAATATTTACATCTAATGTGCAGGTCCTGAAGTCGACCGCTTGGCAGCAATGGCTGGAAAATATAAGGTCTTTTTAGTAATGGGTGTGATTGAAAGGGCCGGATACACACTCTATTGTACGGTTCTCTTTTTTGACCCTCAGGGTCTGTACCTGGGGAAGCACCGCAAACTCATGCCTACATCTTTGGAACGTGTAATATGGGGATTTGGAGATGGATCTACGGTTCCTGTTTATGAAACTCCACTGGGAAAGATTGGTGCTCTCATTTGCTGGGAGAATAGAATGCCACTTTTAAGGACAGCATTGTATGGTAAAGGTAAACATTTCAATGTTATTTGTTATTTAGTATTGTTATTTTATTTTTCCTTAATAATTGTTGTAGATAAGTATTAGGGCTTGGTTACTCCACTAAGGATTGCAAAATGTTAAGTTGATTCGTACATGCAAAGAAAAATGTTTAATCTTTGCAATTGGTCGTAAATGTTATACTTTTGCTTATGGACCTACAACCAGCACAATATTATTAAGTTTCTACATTTACTAAGGCTGTTCAGTAGGTTCATTTGCACTGGACTCTTGTGCTCCTTAAAGTGTTGATTATCTTGTTATCCATGCACAATTACCTATCAGGCTTGATTAAAATGCATGTTGTCAACTGAACCGTTTGCTCATTGATGATACCTATCTTTTACTATCATAATACTATTCTGAAAGCTTCTATTACATGGTCCCGTTGTTTAGCCTTGTAGTTCAAACTACATTAGATTGCAGTATTGCAGCGTGTTTCAATAAGATGCAGGAGAAGGGAATGCAGAGGGATGGCACTCATAATTCGTGTAGCATATTCTCTGAACCCAATATTCGCAACATGTAATCGAGGCTGAACCATTCTGTCACTTGCCTTTCTTGTTTCCCCCCTAATATCTACTTTCCAGATGACCTTAGATTGCTTTCTACCTGTCTACTTTCCATACAACCTTAGATTGCTTTCTATCCATCTACTTTTGACTGCCAATCTTATGTTAGCATGTTTTAATTTTTACGTCCTACTTGTCGCATTATAAGTCACTTAACATGAATGTGACAACTTAGTTTTTAACACTCCATCCTGCTTCTGTATGTCTACTAAGAGTCCAAACAAAGCATCAAAAGATGTGTTAGAACTTAGACAAGTAATGTCAAACACAACACCAACTAAAAAGTGTTTGAAAATGGAAAATAGATCAATGAAACAAATAAAAGGGAATGAGTTGACACCATCATGCTTTGTTGAAGTGTCAGTAAAATCTCAAATAAGTATAATTAAGGCTTGGAAGGCACTAAGGGGGCATTTTAGAATTTGAAAAAAGAGTTATTTAGGCTCAGCGAGGAATTTGGTAGAAAATGAAATTATGAAAAGAAATGGATAGGGGAGAGAAAGGGTTACAATTGTTGTTATTATTTTCTTATTATTTGTTAAAAACAAGAAACTCGAGTTTGATTACGGATTTGGCATGCTTTGCCATATTTCTTTACGCCCGTTTTGATTGGGAGTTGACAAGAAAAAAGGAAAAAACTAAGTTAGTCTGACCCATTTACAGCTTGAAATTTTTATGTTAATGAGTCATCGCTGATGTTTGATTATACACAGCCAAAAATCTCAGTCCAAAGAGATTGCCCTCTCATTTTAAAGAAGCCTCAGCTGTCTTACCTCTGCCTTTCTGAACATTTTGCAAAATATACACTGACGCAACTTTAAGTTCGAATTGGTTCTGCACATAATACATAGGTTTAAGAAGATACATATATCCATGTAATTCTGATTCATACAGGAAGCCCTTCTCCCTACTTAAACCATCCAAAGTTCACGACATGACTACACCTATCAACCTCTGCCTATAAAAGACCCTTTTATTACAAACTTTGTCCCTTTCTCTATTTCGAAGGCACACGTTCTCACACTTCTACTATCTGCATAAGACAAGAAAGTCTAGAAGGCTTGGTATATAACTTTTTTTGCCAAACAAACTAGGTTATCATGATACAAAATCCCTGCCAGATTGGTGATAATTCACATTCCCTTTTTTTCATACTTAACACCATGATGTATGGTTGAGGATGGTGTTTTATTATCACTTTGTTGTTAGTGACTAGATGAGTGACTGTTTTTGAATCTTCTTTTGTTTGTGTATATTGTAGAACTGTGGGAATTCTGTAGGAGTAAAGGCAAGGAGCAGCATATATTGTGGAAGGGTTTTACTTTAGGCTGTGGAATGATAAGGGTACTTGTGTCTTGTGGATTTTGGATGGTCTGTTAGGGGTAGGGCTTCATATTTGTGTTGGAAGTAAATTGGTGAGCTATATATTGTTGAGCCCATGTACTTTGATGTAATTTGCTTTCTAATGTTATCTTCCGGCTTTAGTCTTAATTTGGGAAAGACAGTAGCTGATGACTAAGGGTTCTTTACAAAGAGTGGGATTAATCTTATTTTACTAAGTTAAATTGGTTAAGTCTAGGTTAGAATAAAAAAGGAGATCCAATTATGGCAATTATCGAGCTTTTTGAATTAATGAGTCATTCTTAGAAGTCGCTGTCTATTCTTTGCTAAGATGGATACAAAAAGATACAAATATGGTAAGGCATGTGGGAAAGTGAAGGCATGCCGGATCTCTAATCTAGCCTCGGTCAACCCTTTTCCATTCTAAAAATTCCTTAATCAAGTCCTAGTCATCCTATTCATAATTAAAATGATACCTCGAGCCTTGATCAACACCTGCTCTAAATTCTAGAAAGGCTTAATGAAACTCCACAGTACCAAGGATTTCTTATTCAAGCCCCGATCATGTTAGTTTAAAGTTCTAGAATCCATAAGATATCCAATCATATGTCAATCTTAGAATGGATTTGGCCTACGGTGTATCTATATAATCAATTTTCTGTAATCAAGTTTTAGTTTTTCCTTCTATAGCATAATTTCTTTTCCACCCCAAATATAACTGAACCCTAGTATATTTTAAGCATGGAAGGAATCCAGTAAAAACCCCTTTTCCTCCTTAAATCTCTAATACCTACTCCTTGTCTCTTTTAAATTTTTCTGTCATTCAGTATTCTTCTGCAGTGGGGCAGTTGGCCAGTTGCATGCTTGGTCAGCTTTCTAGGCCGCTATAAACAAGGTTAGAAAACTCGGATTGATGTTTGTTTTGGTTGGAATTATAAGTTTTGGTTTTGACAACTTAAGCTGTTCCAATGGATTTGACTCTAGTTTTGCTAATATTAGTTGATGAAATTTCAATTAATACTAGGAAAATAGAAGGTATAATTAAAAATGAAATTAGTCAAGAAAGTAAATTCCACATCTCTAGAAATTTTTTATATTGCTCGAGAGCTTTCAATGTATCATTTCGGTGTTTTCACAGTAAGACAATCGTTTTTTTTTTTTTTGAAAATATATATTGTAAAAAATTACATGTACAGTGTATTATCCACTTCATATGTAGATGCTTATGATATTTTAATTTAAGGAAAGCTGAGCATAAGTTAAGAGATTTCTTCCCCCCAAAATACTGTTGGAGCATAAACAAGATGGAATAATTTTCCTCAAAAAAAAATAAGATGAAATATTTACGTATGTTTAAAAAATGAAAAAGGAATAAAAGGAATAAGTAGCTCATGTACACAATGAATTTGGCCTCGTAAGTTTTAGTTGAAAGAGGAGGGCAACTTGAATTTTAGAGAATTAGATTTTAATACATGAGTTTGTCATTGAAATTCGGATGATCTGTCTATTAAATCAATGTGTTAAAGCATATATAAAGCAATTTGCACAGATGATGAAGTGAAAGCAACTTGAACGTTGTGCTGAAATATATGCTGCAAATGTATCAAGCTTAGCTGTTGTTGAGTTCACATTCTTTTTTTAAGCTTCTTTTCTCATAACTAGTCCAATTGTTCATTCAGTTGCTAATAAATTCTTCGTGATGTGCCACAGGTATTGAGATATATTGTGCTCCTACAGCTGATGCCAGGGATGTCTGGCAGGCTTCAATGACCCACATTGCACTTGAGGGTGGATGCTTTGTTCTGTCTGCTAACCAGTTTTGCCGGAGAAAAGATTATCCGCCCCCACCCGACTATGTGTTTGCAGGAGTAGAGGATGAGCCTCCACCAGATTCTGTTGTATGTGCAGGAGGAAGCGTCATCATTTCACCATTTGGTGCAGTTCTAGCAGGCCCGAACTATGAAGGAGAGGCCCTCATCTCAGCTGACCTAGGTATGACCAATACTGCTGCAAATGATGTATTTTGCCCTATATTACATTCTGCAGAATGTAATAATACAACGTGATGGAAGAAGTTGTATTCATGCATTTGCATAATTAATCATAGTCGCAAGTTTAGTTTCTCAAACACTACTTTGGGACATTAACTAGAAAGGTCCAACAATAATTTAGATAGCTTAAAACTAATAAATAATGAAGAAATGAAGTTTTACAAGTACTGAAGATTTGATATGGTTCATAGGAAGTCAATCATTTCAGGGGCAAGGACAACATGCAAGAGCAACAACAGAGAGAAGGGCTTATAAAATCATTTGCCTATAGAACAAGAATAATTTAGTCGTAGCTTGCGAATAAGTTGTGTTGTTTATAAATATTGTGCATTTTCTACTTTGTAAATTATTTTACTTCCTGGGAATAAGAAATCATTCGGGCAATTAAATACTCTTGAAAATTTGAGGATTTTTTCAGTGATTTAGACAATATTGTTACTGTGGATTTAATTGAGGTTTTTATTTTTAAAAAAAAACAACATGATGTGCAGACCTTGGAGAAATTGTGAGAGCCAAGTTTGACTTCGATGTGGTTGGGCACTATTCAAGGCCTGAGGTGCTGACTCTGACTGTTAAAGACCATCCACAGAACCCAGTCTCATTTGCTTCTGCTGCGAAGACAGAAAATTCACAAAAATCTTAGTCCTCGCTATCATATCTGCTGTTTGTAATCTATCATTTACCAGCTGGACCGCAATCTTCAAGAATATGTGCGAACGTGGGCTATTTATGCTCATCCATGCCTTGGTAAAAGATTTCTAGTATGTGTTTCAGAACTTATGGTTGTTGTTTCTCGACTTGCTGGGATCTACACCATCAGAAGGTACAGCTCGGTTTCAAGTATATGTTGTAGCATTGTTACTAAAAAGTAATGTAAGAGATCTACCAGACATCTATTTCAGTTCTGAGCACTGATCTTGTGGAATGTAAAACCATTCTCAAAGTGCAGCTATCTACTCTAAATGCATCCATGACTGTTGTAGTGGGACTAAATAAAATAACATGGACAGATTAGAGAAGCAAATGAATATAAGATTATAATAGGACTGATGCTGGAGATGCTTAATACACCATTTGGTTGTTTATAAAGACTGAACCCACTCCAAGTATGTATTGATCCTAGTGACTCTTTGGGTATTTAGATGTGATTTTATATATCCTTTATGGAGAAGTTCATGGTCATTTGAACTCCTGAAAATGTTTAACTCTAGAAAACTTTTCATGACTCTTCATATACTCTATCTAGGAGACTTAAATAACTCTTCATTAACTTACATAATTCATTGTTTATCACGGCTAAATTTTAATTGCTGTCATAAATTTCTAGATATACGTTGAGAATAAAAAATATCTAGTTATGTGTGTGAGGATTTTATCCAGTTCCAATATGCACTTGTCTGTGATTAGATGGGTCTTTTTCAGTGGGGACATCTTATGTACATGATATAATTATGGCAAAACAAAAATGAACACATCCATATTAGCACAATAATTGTAACGTATGTAGTGTAAAATCCGATAAGCCTCCTAATGGGATTTTTTTTTTACCTGAATGCCACTCGTCACAGCTTAAATATGGAAACTATGAATGCCACCATTTCTTCCATCACATCTGCCATGCCTATAATACCACCATGCCAGCAGCAAAATGAAAAGAAGAAAGAATTAATTTGAGGCAATGGGCCTCCATGGTGTGATTTAGAGCATCAACAAGTATTCGTCTCCGTCATCACTACTTCTCTCTGTTTCATAACAATGAAGTAATGTAAGAGATGCAACTCATAACATCGAAGGAGAAAATATGAGTCTAAATTTCCTTTATGATTAAGGAAATTTAAATGATGTTGGTATTAGCATAATTTTAGGAATCACGTAACAACATGCATCACTCATAATATTTTTTTTATTAGCATGATTTTGTATCAAAATATATTATTTTTCTTTGTTAGTATGATTTTGTTAGAGTGATTTTAGAGATCACATAACAATTTGTATCAGTCATCAATATGTTTTATTATTAGTGTGATCCTATATCAGCCTATATTATTTTCTTTGTATGGAGTCTATACACGAGTATATATAACTTCTGAGATGTACAAAATATGATGAAACATAAAAATAAAATCACTTTTTTCTCTTTCTTTTTCTCTTGTTTTCGTCTTTTTTTGCAAATATATTAACATGGTATTAGAGCCACCAATTACCTAACTACCGCCACCTTCTCTTCCGTCTTTATTGTGGCTGTCGTTACCATGTCTAGAAGTTTTAAAGGCTCCCATTTTCAATCTATCAATCTCTATTTTCGAATGAATCAACACTCGAAGATATTCTATTTTTTAGTAGATCTGTAGATCTGTAGATTCTCTATTTCCTTGCACATCCTCTATTTTTGGTAGATTAATACCCGAAGTTATTTTGCTTTCTAATGGATCCGCAGCCCCTCTCCGTCACTTTTTTTTCTTAGCTTCAGATCTTCAGTCGTCTCTCCTTACTGTGGCTTGGTCTTTTTTTCTCCATCTCTGATTTCGTTTGCTGTCCGGTTCCTTCACTATCCAATTCGAAGTCTCTTGCTCCTCTTCCATAATGCCTTCGTCTATGAGAATCATCAACTTTCAGTTGCCTTCTCTCTGAACTCTGTTATCGCTGCAACTATTATCTTTTATGTATCTTCTCGTTGTTACATCATCAGTCAAGCCAATCAACTAATGCTCCTCTTCTATGGTTCCTCCATCTACGAGGATCGTCGACCTTCGGTTGTCTTCTCTCTGAGCTCTGTCCTCACTGCAACTATCATCATCTATGTATCTTCTCGCTGCCACATCATCAGACAAGTCAATCAGTCATATCGACAGACAGGTTAGTCTATCACGTTAGTTAGACACATCAGTCTGCCATATCAGCTTTTGAGTTATTATGTTAATTTCTAATCTGCTACATTAGCTTCTGAGCTGCTATAACAGCTCGTATTCTGCCACATCAGGCCCTATGTTGTCACATCAGCTCTTGATTTACCACCATATCAGTCTCTGAGCTGCTATGTCAACTCTTGGTCAATCATGTCAGTGTCTGAGTTGCTACTCCAGCTTTTTATCTAGTACATTAGTTTTTCGGTATATTTGTCATTCAGTTTTCGAACTCAAGTTGGCACTTATAGTACCATCTTGAGTTTGAGGGGGAATGTTAGCATAATTTTACGATCATGTAATAACCTGCATCACTCATAATATTTTTCTTTATTAACATGATTTTGTATCAATATATATTATTTTCTTTTGTTAGCATGATCTTGTTAGAGTGATTTTAGGAATCACATAACAACTTGTATCAGTTAGTAATATTTTTCATTATTAGTGTGATCCTATATTAGCCTATATTATTTTTTTGTATGGAGTCTGTACACAAGTATATATAACCTCTAAGATGTACCGAATATGATGGAAAAAAAATAAAATCACTTTTCTCTCTCACTTTTTCTCTTGTCTTCGTCTTCTTTTGCAAAATTTTAACAATCGGAAATTTAGAATCACTCATATGTACTCACTTAAGAAAATTTAAATGATGTTGGAAACAACAGAGAAATGTAAGAGATGCAATTTATAACGTGGAGCACAACAAAGGAGAAAATATCAGTGACTTAGTGAGGAAAAAGCAAGCATTTGGTTATGCTTAAAAGTTTCTTCATGGCTCATGAAATAGCCTGGATGGAGAGTTTTCATCAACACATCAAGCCCAAGCATCCCCTCCAATTAGGAACTCAGGTCACTTTAGCCATCTAGCTTGGCCTAAGTCAGAATAAATGTGTATTAAAGAAACCTCTTGCATCAGTATACATTCAGGTAAGTATGTTGATGATTTATTGGAAGAATGAAGGACTCATTTGGTTCGCAAGAAAAGCAGGGAAAAAGTGCGATCAACAGGACAATAAAGAAATACCTCTTGTTTGGTTGAAGTTTTCAAAGAAGAGAAATAGGAAAGTAGTAGTCCTATAGGAATAAGATTCCTATGTTTTATGAAAAAGAAAAACTTATAAGAGATATGGAAAAGCTACTTTTTCACCGATTTGCAGTTGGGGTTCTTTTTTTCTCCAAAAGTACTCTTAAGCCATCAAAATCTATCGGTAGGGTCTTTTCCTTTATTATGGGTGAAATAGGTATTTCATACAATTCTTTCAAGAAAGTAGATACTCAACTAAATATAAGTCACTCTAGAATATGCCACTTTACTGTACTAAAAAAAATATACCACTTTTTCATGATCAATCAAACATGCCAAAACCATTTTTGTAGGTATCATATTTCTAGAAATTATTTTCTCAAGAAAAACATTTTAGTGAGGAAATTCTTTTTTCGTGAACCAAACGAGTTTGAAGAGAATTTTTTGGTACCCAGTAGGCTTCACACTAGGTTTGAGGCAAAATTGGAGGGTAATCATCCAAATGTGTACATGAAAGAGAACTGTAGAAATTTTTTCACTTTCCTAGTGTGGTAACATGTTTTAGCACCAGAAGCAAATGGAGCAGTTGATTTCACAAAGAGAGAATTAAGGGGTTCTTCTACTCTAAGGAATTGCATTAACTGGTATTCATGTCTTACATTGAGGATCCATTAGTTGCCACCAGAAATGAATTGGAGTCATGAATAATAAAATCAGTTTCACCATACTACCCTCTATTTGTCGTAATACCATCAAAGTTGATCTTGAAGAAGCTAGGAGATGGAGGTTCCTAAGTGAAAAGACCGCATAAAATGTAAAACTTGTAGGTGTGGGACCACAAATTACCTTACCTATCAATGACCCCTCCTAGTTTCTAGCTCAAATGAAGTCCAAGGCATCGATCATAGCATTCATTATAGTCACTAGGGGGCCTTTATTAAAGTTCTCAAATAGCCTAGCCAACCGGATACAATAGGCAATATAGCATAGGACAACCGAAATCTAAACTCCGATACCTCTATCTCGTTTATGTGATGTAGGAAATTAAAACCCAGGAATATATGATGAAGTATGTGACACATATGATATGCACATGAGTAAGCTAAAAGTATTTGAAAGGTAGTGGTTCAAATTACCCTAATAATGTCTAAATCCTTCTAAATAAGATAATGTTAAAATCATGGTTATCGAGTGTTCTTTATGCAAGTTAGACACATTATCACAAATACCATACTATTAAATTTTGTCAACATGGAATACTTGTAAGCAAAATTATTGATTGGACAATGCTGGTTCTATTGAGTTGGTGCAATCAAAATATATGACACTACATAATCAATTTGAAAAATTCTTTTTTTTTTTTTGGTGCAATAGAAGCCCACTTGGCTAGTAGCTGAAAAAGTATAGTGTGTCTAACCAAGTTTGAGAAAAAACTTTAATAATTTTCTTTCTTTTCTGTTTAATATTTTTACCATTATGTTGTATCTTATCTTGCTTGCAACTCTCGCTCTATCCATACACATTTTATAATATTTTTTGCCATATCCGTTATAGTATATCAAGAAAAAAAGATTGTAGATCCAAACTAAGATACATTCAAGCTTTACCGGTTGCATGGCATTGATTAACTTCTCCTCCATTTTTCTAAAATAAATATTTATTCTAAATTGCCCTTTTACTCCACTATTTTTCAATCCGGATTTTAGATTTCTAGACTTATGTGTGAATTGCTCCTCTCCACATGGCCAAGATGATAATATGTTCAAGATTTATTGGATATGTAAACTACAATAGTGGTATCTTTACATTAATAAAGATTTTACAGTTAGACGGCACAAATTTGATCAAATCCATCTTAAGATGGAATGTAGCGAATATATGATATATATATATTTTTTTTTGTTGATTCAAGTATTCTCAAACTATTAGCTAACAAATTCGAGCAAATCCATTTTATTATTTTCTTGGGCACGTGCATTAGCACGTGCATTTTATTATTCTCAAACTATTCTTTGTTCTCTCCCGATAATCGAATGGACCAGATGGCATCATCAGTCCATTCGGACGGCAGATCCCGGACTCGCGCAAAGTTCTCTCCGCATACGCACATCAGCCTCATCCCGTCCACCCAGATAAATCCAACCTGTCCGCCAGTCCACAGTCCCAGAATTCCAGCTCTCCCCAAAAAGGAAAACAATACGCTCCACGAATCCCCCCCAAATCGCGGTTTTCAGCCTCCTCGGGGATGCAATTTGGGAAGCGTAAATCCAGGAAGCCCACGATTCCTCCTTAATAATGTCCGGTACCAACTACCTTTCCAAGGCGAGGCGTAGGAGAGGACCGGAGGAGCCGAACTCCTAAATCCCCTCTCTATCGCTCTCTCCCTCTCCCACTCGTCCTCCTCCTCCTCCGCCTTCTCTCTCCATCGCCATCAGGAGCTGGTTGAGAAAGGTAAAACGAACTGCGGTGAAATAAAATAAGCATTTACCGCCCAGGACAAAACTTGTATTCTACGCCGCAGTAGGAAAAGATATTTCCTATTATTTATAATATGAGCGATTCGGTAGCGGACTCGTCCAAGCCGGACGCTGAGGTACCGGCTCCTTCTCCCCCCTCCAAGCCGGACGCTGCCGCCGGCGCTCCCGCCCCTCGTCCTCCTACTGCTCCCGAGAAGGAGATGGCGATCGCTCTTTCCCAGGATCCAGATGAGAACCCGAACCCTGACGCCGACTCCGATCCTTCGTGGTTCACGCCCAAGAGGTACGAGCTTGCGCTCCCTTTTCTCGTTTCTTCTCCCAGTTGATGAGGTCATCATTCCAGGGGTTTTGTTTTGTTTGCCATGGTTTTTGGGGTTTTTGATGGAATCGGCATGGAAAGGGGATTCTGGTGTTGTTTTGTTTTTGGAATATGATTTGAAATGTTCGGTTTGAATCTTGGAATTTTCCTCTGGAGCGAGAAATTGAGGAGGAAGGAGGGAATTCATGAGGGAGTCATGGTATCGAGCGAATTCTTGGATTTATGGTTAGGGCATGTGTCTCGAATGCTGCAAAAGGAACAGTTGAATGGTTAGTGCTTCCGACATGTAATTGATGTAAATGTCGAGACCAGTCTGGGAGAATCCGGGATTCAGCCATGCCATGGTTAGATGGGGTTGGAAGTGGAAGTTTTTGAGTATTTGACTTGGATCTCCAAGTTATGAACGTCAGGAGTTGAATCCAGGTGTTCTTGTTGTCCATCCCTCTTTTCTCTTTGCTGTTTCCGCCTACATTCTGGCAAACTACTCGTTCAGGAGAGCTGGCTAGGCAATGACAGTGGAGCTGTGCAAAATGGTAGCCTTGGTAAAGAGAGGTACCAGGGCAAAGGCTCCAAGGGAAGGTTGTAGCTGTAGAGAGGACGAAAGGGGTTAAAGCTTGGGAGCTAACAGTCTTGAAGGTGGTGCCTGCAATCTTTTATGGGGCATGTAACTTTAGCACACGTGATGTTCGTATTATCAACTAGTATCTTAGGTGTAGGATATTGGTGACTTCAGCCCATGTTATTCATAATGTTTAGCAACTTACGAGTATCTGTATCCTATATGGCTTGATTGCCATAGACTAATGACATTTTCAGTGACTGATTGGTTGCCATTTCTGCAAATAAATAGCGACATGAAGTGCAACCTGTTGGATGTATGCATGATGGGTGCACTAATGTTTCTTTTCAAAATAGGTGGAGTAAATTTTGAAATATGATTAGTAGATTCTGTCAAGCAACCTTGTAACATCTGCATGCATGATTGTCATTAGATTCAAAGATCTATAGTCAAGGACATGTAAGTAGGTGAACTTGAATATAGCATGATATCAATATGACATTGCCTGTAAGGGACTCTTAAGTTGAGTACCCACTAGGAATAAGGCATTCGTTGTCAAGAATATTAACGACCACAAAGTGCCACCAGTTGAACTGATATATCAAAATTTCTGGGAACTTCAAATAATTGACTGATAATGGTATTATGATGAACTGCTAATTTTATCTGGCTAATTAATCATCATTTCTTTCAAAGAAATTTTATTGGCACTCGAGCAGCTTAGTAGTTATGCAATATGATTGCATCAGACTGTGCATCCCTTTCAATTGGTGTGTCCTATTGTTTCAACAAACATTGAGGGTGAAAATCACTTGTTTTATGAATGCATAATACTGTAATTTTCAAATAGTGGACTAGTTATTTTCATGCAATTGGTTAATTATTTTAGCATAGTTGAATTACTAACATGTCTACTTAGGAATATCTTCCTGTTGGACTGATAAACGTCAATTGTTTTGTGTATTTTCAATAAGTAACCATGACTTTGGTGCAACGTTGTTGGTAAAAATATGTAAATATAACTATCCACCATAAAGTAATGATGTTATGAGAGTGGTTAGCCTAGAGTTGTTGATGGCAACTGATTATGCATTTGGGAAGTGCGACCTATGTACTTGGCAACTTAACTAGCAGTGTCCCTATCAGATATGTAATGGATATATAATGGTTGCCTATCAAATATTCTATTGCTATAATCTTTTAATATATATATATATATATATATATATATATGTATCCATTATATAGATATATATATTGCACTTTGCATGCATCTACTGTATTGGGAAGCATTTATCTAGATGGGAATATGCAAATCTAAGCTATATTGATTGGCGAATTTATAATATATTTTTTTTTTGTTGGGGGGGGGGGGGAGGGCGCTAATGTCCCCCCTCCCACTGACTTTGGTAAAATCCTTTTTTTTTCCCTTGAAGACACTACATCTTAGCCCTTTCTCAATGCAGACTTCATCAATTGGTGGCCTCCTCCCATCCCAGCTCAAGTCCCAACCTTTAAAGACTTCTAACCCACCCAAATCCCAAACTATAAAGATTCCAAGTTGTTCTGCAAAACAACTCATCACAACGCTCCACAAATCATGGTGGATATAAGATGTGGTTCTCGTCCATGAATCCTCTTAATGATTAATGCTTTTTTTTTAGCAACCCCATTAACACCCATGGTGCTCTCATATTAAAATGAATTTTACTTTCCACAAAAATAAATTTCATGAAAAAATTGAAACTTCTTTCTCTCTAACTCTCATATGCAGACACCATAATTGATGCCTTTTGTCCTTCCATATTTCAAAATAAAATGCAGGCTTTCTAGAAAATAAGTGAATTAATGTAAAGCTTCTTTCTGTCAGTTCACCTATCCTAAAACTTGGGGATGCACAATCCCCATAATTTTCATAACCTCATTAATATTGGCTTGGATTAATCTGTCAATGCATGTCCAAGGACTCAAATCGAGCTTATTGTAATGGAAATTCACTTGGAGCCATGAATGTGGTGAAAAATGGATTGGGTAATTGAATGGGTGATCAGTGGATGAAGTTTACCCACTTATATTGAGAAGGATATTTTTGATAGCATTGCCACAATAAATGAATATGCAACACTTCCAGAATACATAGACTCATCATGGACAAACATGATAAATGTTGATACAATGAACAATATTTTATACTTGAAATTCTTGTTCATTAGATAATTTTTAATATATTTTTAGTTTAAGATGAATTGAATGTTACAAAGTCTTAGCATTTTGCATCTTGTATATAAAAGTCGTCGCTCTACCGCTGCTATATGGCATGACTATCTTTCTCTCTTGCCTTGTCTTCGATTAACAAGAGCCTGATCAGAATCTTATCTAAAGTTCATAAATTATTCAATGAAGTATATGTGTTTGTGAGAAATAAACCACAGATTCCATCTTATGCTGCAAGAAAATTTTAAGTCATATGTGTATTCAATATCTTTATGTTGTATGGTAACTAAAAAATGAACTCGTGATTTATCAGTATGAGGAAATATAAATTGCAATATTAATTATAGAATGAATTAAATTATTAGAACTTTTATTCCACATGCCCACTTGAACTCCTAGGCCCTTAATAGTGTCGTGTCACTTGCAATAGCCTTAAACTATCTTTAACAGTGATAGTATGCTGCCCTTCCGAGATCGAGCTTAAGCCCTTACCCTTTTCTCCTTTCTATCACTGGAGCCTTACATCCGTGTCCAAATTGGTCATCTTTCTGAGGAGATAAGATGGAGGAAAATGTGGGGAGAGGGTAATGGGGCAAAAGAGAAGAGGGTAAGGGGCCTAGCAAGCAGTAAAGTCAGGGTCTTGCTGGAGAGGTGTGTGAGGTGGCTGTATTGAGCAGATATATTTGATCTCTCTCTCTCTCTCTCTCTCATCCCTTTGAGGATCAAGGATGCAAGCTCCAATCGATTAATACCAAACCAAGGTTGTCTTGGTCTCACAAGCTCGGTTCAAGGGGGAGCCGACTAAACTGCATCCTGAACAAACTGAGCTGCTTTGGGATCAAGTTGTCTGGGCATATCAGCTTCACTTCACCCCTGAAATGGCTGGTTCATGGGCACTTGATATGGCATGCCCAAACTCTTGTGGAAATATGTGTTCTTTGTTGCAATGGTTTAAGGGCATGTCCCTGAACCAGCCAGTCACATCCCCCTATTTGCAGCAGGGAACATTTCTTGTCAAAGTTGAGTTTGGAAAGCTTTTATTATGAGTTTTTTTGTTTGTTTTAATTATGGTGGCTAAACTGCACCATTATTTGTGAAATTTTTTTCGTATGAGTACATAATAAGTAGTTAAATCCTTTATTCTAATTTCGAGCATCTCGCTCATTATCTTTTATTATATGTGTCTGTGTGCATTATACGTGCATACATACAAATTCTTAAGCAAATAATCATTCCTTTAGTGTCATTCCTCTTTTAACTTTGGAATACTGTTTGTACTTTATGTTCGTTTTGCACAGTTGGTCATGACCTTTAGCTTGAGACAAATTGTATTTTGTTTGCAGACTCCTTGTGATATTTTGCATTATCAACATGTTAAATTATGTTGATCGAGGAGCAATAGCGAGTAATGGTGTAAACGGCAGTCGTCGCACTTGCACGGAAAGTGGAACATGCACTTCGGGTTCCGGAATTCAGTAAGACAGCTTAAAATCTTTTGGACTTTTTTAAGCTCTAATAATTTGCAAAAATGTTAACCTAGAATATATGATTATTAATTTTTTTGATCCCTTCACTAATTGATATGAGATTCTCATCTGAATGCTTGGAACACTTTGACCTTTTCTTATCAGGTATAATATGTCATGTTGGCACAATTGCTTTATGGTAGCCAATTGCTTCTGGTACATACTAGAGTATCTATGAATTTAAATGTTATACGTAAATTGTTGAGTAATATTAATAACATGTGAGAGATATGCAGCACCCAATTGCATCTAGTTTAGCACTATTATCTTATTATTGTAATGAAGTAAAACTAGAAATGTTATTTATAATCTTGCTATGCTTTGTCTATCTTAAGGTAAAGCATGTCAGATGCAATTTGCGATTATTGTTTCAATATGTTGAAGTTGAAAAGGGCTTTTAATTTTGCGATTTTTAAGTGAAGTCGGCAAGCGATTTGCCGACTTCACTTAAAAATCACGAAATTTTTTAAGCCGTGGGCGGACCCCTATTTCATTCGAAATAGGAAAACCGGCCGCGGCCTCGCCTGCCGTGGCCTCTGCCGGCCCTCCCTCTCTCCTCCTTCTCTCTCCCTTTTCCTCTCTCCCATGGTACCGTGTCCTCGCTCGTCGGTACAGGCCCAGCACCGCCCGTATTGGCTCATGCCGCCAGAGAATCGATATAGTGACCGGTACCGGTTCCTCCGACCTTGACTAATATTGTTTGAGGTTATTTATGACCCTTAGTGAGTTAATGAGATATTGGCTTTGGACATTTGTTGACATCATTACCAATTATAGAAAATGTGTATGTACTCCTATGTAGCATGTGCAAGCATGTGACTACTCAAGGAGTACATGTTGGAGGAGTGCGATCTTATTAACCAATGGAATTATGCTTGGTTCTTGTAGTGTTAGATTGCTAATTGCAGCGCAAAGAGTATATAATGCATAATTAATCTGATCAATTGGCAAAATGTTGATAAGTGCAACAAACATGATTGATTAAAAAGGATGGAATTGCTTGTTAACAGTTGTAATCTTATCAATCCATCGGAAAGCTATGATTTCCACAGAAAATGATATGTTATGTGAATGTACAATGCATTTGACTAAGTGCAAAGAGTACTGATTGGATGGGCATGTTCTCATCATCTAATGAAATGTTACCCATTACTTAAGTTACAAGGACAAATTCGAGTGGACGCAGTATTTGTGGATTGTTGTGATTTCAGAGGAATTAGAATATTACAGATGGCTCTTATGATTAATTTAATTAATTGAAGTTTAGGAATCAGATGACTTTATGCTATAGCTTAATGAATTCACTTCAGACATAGGGTATCTAATTTGATATGCTTTGAAATACTGGACAGGGTTAAATGTTCTATTCCTTCCTCTAAATTTTACTGTTGCACTATCGATATGTTTATATGTTGTCTAAGCATCCAAACTTTTAAGTTTACCAAAAAGGCAAAAGTGATAGATAGAAGGATCTAACTTTCGATTTTTAATATTTTCACAAATGTGTTTGCGGACATGAAACTAAATAATGAATACTATCAACATGGTTTAGCTGTGGTGATTTTGATAGCAGCTGTGTCTAGGGTTCAATTTTTGGGGTTTAGGGTTTGATGCATTTTGATCTGCTTTTAAACACTAGACGGGGTTTGTCTTTTCTTTCGTCTATGCGTTTTGGTATGTCATATATGGTTTAACGATTTTAACTTGTTAAAATTACAAGAAATGCAAAAGTGATGATCTAAGTTGTGCCTTTTAATATTCTGTGAAGTTTATAGACATGAAACTAAATAATGTATACTACCAACGTGGTTAAGGCTGAGATGATTTTGACTGTAGCTGTTGGGAACTTCTGCCAGAAGGCAGATATAATAATCGAAGTAATACCATGTTGTATCCATTTTGAAAATCTTTTTCCAAAATATTGATAATTTTCATGCTAATTAGTGTTGTAAAATATTGTTGTTAAGCTAATATATATTTCTATCAGAAAGGATTTCCTACTTTACTTTATATGTTTTCTTAGAATTGGAAAACTTAAGCAACTTTTCTTTTTCTTCTTAATGGAATAACAAATATTTGATGCCCTATATTAATTTTATTATTTATTCCAAAGTAATTAATATGCAGACTTCTTGTATATTTTTATTACAAATATTTACTTATGTAGGTTTGACTAGTCCTGCTTGTTAGAAAGCCTATATATCATTTGTAGTTGTACCCTGTGTTTTCTGCCTTGACACAAATGACCATGACCTAAAGTCCCTACAGGCTTTTTATCTTTTTATATGCATCAAAAAGGATGTTTCTATTGTGGATTAAATGTGTGATGTTGGACATAATGCATGATAGACTTTTTGCAGACTATATCTTCTGAACCTTTAGGTCTGCATTGTTTTCTTGCTAAGACTTAATGTTCTCTAGATATTACTATGGGCATCATATTGAATCATATACTTACTCTGTTGTTAAATCCTGTTTCCTGGAATTGAGAGGATCTGGCACTGCTCGCCAAGGTCCAAACTGATGCACAGATCAGTTCCCATATTTGAACTCCACTATTTTTATCTTCGGCAACAAGTCTTCATCAACAATGCCTCCCTTGATAATGGTGGGAATTTGGAAGTAATTTAATAATTTTGATTGTAGTGAAGATCATTGTGTTATCAAAATATTTGCTAAAAGTCTGTTGTGATGCCTCTAGATCTTGTTTAAGTGCGAATCCTTTGAATTGTCACTAGGGAAACAAAAATGTTGTGTTCAATTGCAATTGAGCCAGTTTTATTCTAGCAGAAATTTAATTTAAAGTAGTATTAGTTGCAATAATTTAGCATGCACGAGGTCTGTAGATCATCAACATAAGTGTGGTACGCCATACCATACCGAACTGGGTAGTACGAGGCGTACCATATCGTACCAGTTCAGTACACAATATAGAGGGCGTATTGACACTCGGTACGCCGAATCAGGCTCCGTACCGGACGTACCGATGCAGTGATAGGGTGGCACCGGTATGGGGCCTGGTAATGAGATGGCGTACCTTGAACATAAGGCTGTGATGACAAAACAATACAAAGATAGTATATGCATGACCTAGGCACTATGAAGGCTAACTCGTCTAGTAAAATTTTCTAAATCATACTCTTTACTTCTTAAGTTAAGAGGAACTATGTAGTTTCACCATATAACATATGTTTGAAGTATGATGGAGATGGAAGAATCTATAGCATGTGTAAAATATGGGTGGAATTGGAGGTATGTACAGCATGTGCGTGAAATATGGGTGCAATTTGAGGAATTGGAAGCTTGAATCACAACAATACATATAATAATAGCAAGTAGACTATCTTTCTAATTGCAATAACATAAGCTTAGTAAACATTTGATTGTTCATATATCATCTAAATAAAAGGAAATGATTACAAAACATTAGAAAAGAAAGAATTTTCAAAGCATGCATCAGTCAGTTACCTATTCAGGATGCCTTGTCTTGTTTCTTGCTGTATTTTACTCTCTTATTCTGAGTTTAACATCTTAACTGCTTTATTATTGAAATAGGTGGATAATATTCTTATTAATATTTTATATCATATCCTGTGCAAATCACAAACTCTTTACTATGGTATCTTAGTACTTTGTTAAGCAAGCAGGACTCATTTCACATATAAAGTAAAACTTTCGTTGTTGTAGTCAACAAGAACTTTTCAATTATGCTACTATTTAGTACAAGCAAATCTGGATGACATTAGCCCTTCATCCATACTCGATCAAGTCTCTTGTTGGTTAATTTTCAGTTAATTGCTTACTATTGCCCATTCTGTACAGAGGAGATTTTAACCTGAACAATTTTGAGGATGGTGTGCTGTCATCGGCATTCATGGTTGGGCTACTAGTCGCTTCTCCAATATTTGCAACATTAGCAAAGAGGTTGGTTTTCTGGGCCAATCCTTTTATTTTTAGATAGCTATCTTTTAAGGTTACATTAGGTTGGTTTTCTGGGCCAATCCTTTTATTTTTAGATAGCTATCTTTTAAAGTTAGATTTCCCAATTTTTGTTTTTGTACATTTTACTTCTACTTGATGCTGCTTCATTAAAGCCGTGATTATGATGTTTTTTTCATTTGACTCCTTTGACATCAGAAATTACACTTAAATATTTGACAGTGAGTATGCCATGTAAGTCATATCGAATAATTGGAAGTTAATATGCCTATGATTTGGATGCTTGATTTTTCTTTTTGCCTTTTGGATAGAACATGTATTGATTCTATGGAGATTCTAATTGGAATTTCTGGGTTGTGAGAAACAGTTCCATGTATTTATTTTGGTTCTGATGTTGCTGCTGTTTTTTCCCCAGTCATAATCCTTTTAGGCTTGTTGGTGTTGGACTGTTAATCTGGACTATTGCTGCAGCTGGTTGTGGTTGTTCATTTGATTTTTGGTCAATCACAATCTGCCGGATGTGAGTTCCTTAACTGATTGTTCATGAACTATTGGAATTTATGATTAATTATGAAGCTTCCAATGTTATTAACAATGCAGTGCATTCTGCATTTAGGTTGGTAGGTGTGGGTGAGGCTTCTTTTATAAGTCTTGCAGCTCCATTTATTGATGACCATGCCCCTGTCGCTCAGGTTTGTTTTCTGTTCTGTTGAGGAAATTCACAATATGTTGTTTGTTTAAGAAAATACTGTTACTATTGACCTGTCATTGCGTATGCTTTACCTCTATGTAAGGCATTTATTTGTTTCTCGGTGATTTTACTTATTGCCAATGTCCTTTTGCATGTTGGATTTGCTCATAACACTATTGCATCCTGGATGCTAGCATTACTGACTTAGCAATACACCCATTTTGGTAGTAAATGCTAAAGATATTGCTGTATTAGTCATAGGCCATTGACATTCTGGCTGAGTTGATTTTGAGATGACATAATATTTTACCTGCGGTAACCTGAGCTTTTCATTTTTTGGCTAACTAGGTCATGTAGGATTAGCAGTTGATAACATCTATTTTCCCCTTAATTACTGGTATAATGTGTGAGTAAAGCATTGATGAGTTGAACATATTTCTGTCTCCAAGATGAGGAAATTGCAGCTAGATATATGCATCCATGACTATATACAGAAAAAAGGGGTTGATTTTTGTTTGTAGATGGAATCAGGATTGGATTATGAAGAGATTCTTCATTAGTTGGTTCCATTAAATAACGGTAGTTTCAGATTGTTTTAAGATATTATAAGTGACATAGTGGGTATTTGTCTACTTTACATAGACTTCTCAGGAAACTGAAAAGCATCGTCTCGAATACAAGCCCATTTTGCAAGAATATCAGAGCGTGCTATCCAATAATTACTTATAACATTTTAATTTTTTCAGTTATATGTTTAATATTTATGCGATTGTCTATATAGAAATCTCATTTAGTCTTCACCTAGACCATTTTCAAATCCTTGGTAGGAATCTCTTCATTTGTCTGATTGTAAATTGCTCAACCAACAAGACATTTCCAAACTATTAATTGGCCTTCTAAGCTTCTTGGTAGGCTCCTTTCTTTCCCAAAGTCATTTTGGACAAAAATTCATCAAAGTTAGAGGGTTAGTGATTGACATGAGAGCCAACATTAGAGTGAAAATATGCTGATCCATGAAGCTGACCTATATGGATGGAATAAGATTTATTGCTTAAATTTCTATTTTAAAAAATATTACGGATGCATAAGAAAAGTACATGCAGCTAGACACGTTATAGTTATTGCTTCCTAATATTTCTAGGACAAAAAACTAAGGAATGCTTTCATGCTCAAATTAGCCTAAAGTGGTTTTCAGGTTTTTTATACAATAGTTTGTCTTGAATAGTAAGAAACAGAACTAAGGAGCCATTGCTTGGTGCAATGGTAAAGGCTTGGCTGGACAAGTGCAATGGTGTGGTTTGAGTATGAGGGAAATAATTGTGCAAAAAAAATATCAAAAGTTAGGTCTGTTCCTAGTTCACCCCTCCTAGGACTCTAAATTGCTGGCACCATTATTGGGTAATGGCCTTTTAGTAAGAAAAATGTATCATCAAAGTACTCCTTACAATTTATGATTTAATCTTTTTGGCTAGCAGCACCTCATAGACAATGTATTACTTGAGTTCAACTTTGTAAAAAGATAATGAAACTTGAAAGAAAGGGGTGTCTTGGAAGGTGCTAGTGAGGTGATTATTGGGGTAATGAATTTGGGCTCTAGGGAAGTTACATGAATAAAATTGGTGAGCCGTTTAAGAGGATTTAACATGATCAGACACATATAACTATCGAAATATTTGCTGAAGATAGTGAAATTCAGAAAATTAGTGAAACTATATAAGTAAATAAAGTTTTCCAAATTCAAAATTTAAAATGATAAGGCATTGGACTAGATGGTTTGTTATGGTAATATGGGAATTATGAAAGGGGTTCCCTAGTAAGGCTTGTACTTTAATAAATAAGAATACATAAATTGATTGGAGAAGTGTTATGATACTGATATATTCAAAGCAAGGTTATTGAGAATGGAATTAAACTTATGAATGCACTTTAAAGCTTGGGAACTTGAATGGAATATATCCTAAACTGGATAATTGTAGTGTTTGAGATAACCACTGCTGCATTACCATAAGGACAACAATCAAGTTGTTGAGGTGTCCATCATCAAATGTTCAGCTGTCTCAAGTGTCTCGGAATCGCATTTGAGAAGGAAATGTTAATCAGTTTGTTTGGAAATTAATGCTTTGGTTGAAAGTCCCAATTAAACCAAGTGAAGGATTATCGCTGCAGTCAAGAGTCCAGGAAAGAGGAAAACACCCAAGTCTGCTGATCATTCTCACCTTTCTCAAAATTTGGAAAGGATTAAACAATGAACCAAACACTCACTGGTGTTTAAGAGGGAAACTTCTCTTACATGTAAGTAGCACATGACATGATCTAGTTTAGTCGATAAAAAGACATGAATATATATACACACACACACACACATACATACATACACTTTTAGTAAAAAGGCAGTTGTTGAATTGTTTTTTGACATGATAGCAACTTTCATATTTAGTCACTGAGGCCTCCCTGTTTTTTTGGTTTCCATTAGTACGAACACAATGAGAAAACGGTACTGGACTTTTCAATCACATATTCCCTCCTGAACCATGGAAAAGCTCCTTGTGTACTAAATTTTTTTTTGATCATAAATCTAACTGGTACATCTATGCATGGTCATGGAGAATCTATTACATGCATGAAACAATCTGAATCATCACCATCATCATGATATGGATGCCATGGGTGTTATGCATCAAATTTCTATGAGAGATATTGAAGAAATCAACAATTTAGAGTCCTTGTGGATGGTAAACTCCAACTACTGCTATATCAAAATTTTCCAAAACTTTAACGGATCTGCTATCCTCTCTCCTTCTCACTTATCTGCTGTATCAAAATTTTCCAAAAGTACATCAGTTTACTTTAGACAGTACCTATGATGTAGTCTCAGGCATGGTCTGCTGAACCGACCTGTACCGGTCGGTTCAGCCCGTACCGGACCGGTACTGACTGGCACCGGTCCGGTACAGGGGTATAAAACGGTTCCGACCCAATATGGGTCGGCACCGTTCGGTTTGAGCTTCGTACCGGTGCGAACCGGCTCGGTTCGCACCGGTACATGTTCGAACCGGTGCGAACCGAGTGGTTCGCACCGTTATGAGCTCGAACCGGTGCCGAACCGAGCCGGTTCGCACCGGTTCGCTGCTGAAAATTAGTGCCAGCGCTGTGGCACTTTCAAAATGCCACAGCGTTGGCTAGAGGGGGTCGAAACCAGGCACCGGTACGGTATCGGTTTGGCTCGGTTCGGCACCGGTACCGTACCGTTACCGGAGCCGACCGATACGTCGGTACGATCGGTACCGCGAACTTTGGTCTCAGGGCTCTATCTTGGATATAGTTTATGTTTTTTGTTGTTTTTGTGCTTTCCATCCAAAGCCATGTTTAGGCTTGGATTTTCAGTCGAGTCATATACTAGGACTGCCAAGTAAAAAGGGTTCACCTAGGTGTGATAGGAAGCCTAACCCAATTCCAAACCACCACACTTAATTGCTTGAGCTTTGGCCTTTCTTTAATGCCCACAACCATCACTCATCTTAGGAACGGAGGAGGATGGATGATAGTCTTGGAAATAGAATTGTGCATGTTGAATGTATGGAAGAAGGGAAGAAGGAAGTTAGAAAAGAAAAAAAATATATACAGCATAAATCTGCAGAAATATGCAGAAATCTGCAGAAAACAGCATAGAGAAAAAAACACTGTTCACGTGAACAGTAACCTGATCTGTTACTGTTCATGGAATAGTAATCCGACCCGTTATTGTTCACGGAACAGTAACTTGGCCTATAAAAAGAGAGGACTACAGCCAAAAAAAAGGGAAGAAAGAAATTCTAGAAAGGTGAGTGCCACCATGGGTGAAGCCCTGAGAGACCCTTTTTCTTCCACTTTCATCCTGCTTTTTGACCTATTTCTTCTTGGAGCCACCTTCTTGACCCCGTCATCCTTCATCTCGATACCTTGGTGGAACGCGGCTTGAAGATTCTCATTGGATTGGAGGGACCAAACTCGCAAAAGTAATTATTTGACTAGTTCTATCACCATCTCTTGCCTAGTCCACGTTTCTTGGTCCATCAATCATTATCTCCACCCATCATCATTACCATCGTTGCCATCTATCACATCCTTGGAACTCAAGTTTACTGGCAGTATTTTTTTTAATGTTTTGTTGTGGTTATTTTTAGTTTGCTGCACTAGTTATATTTAATTGATTAGGCTTCATTAATAAGATATTTATTATGTTCTATTTTGCGTTCACATACCTTTATGATGTTTTTTTGGGATGATGAGTATTTGCTGAAGTGTCTAATCAATCGCACCATAATTGATTATTATGAAATCAATCTACACTTGTAGTATAGGTTGCACCAATCTGAGACCCAGTGCAAGGTTAGCTACTTTATTGCTTTGAAGTTGAAACTAGTTTGGCTCTCAAGTTACTAATGGTCATGCTTTTCTTTAATTAAAATAAAACAACATGGAGAAACGTTATTTGCTAAAACTAATTTCACATGAATCAACCAGCATCCATATATAATATTATATGCCATCCACAAAAGGGAAGATAATCTTCCCAAGAATATTTAAAGAACAAAGAATGGGTTTACAATGTTGTAGGAAGCAAACAAGAAGAGAATATGAGATAAACAGGAAGAGAGAGATAGAATGGAGCTGAAATTGGTGGTCTGTTGACCCGATCACTCAAATTACCATGAATCTCTGTAATTACTAAATAGAACCCCATGTTTTCTTTGGTGGCATTACAACCAAAAAGCTCCTAAAGCAGAGCTGGTTACTTATGCAGCTGTTTACAAATATTTGGTCCTGCTATAATGGGCTGAAAATTTGTAGTTAAGTTCCAACCAACATATGAGTGCCCATTCCACTTTAAACACTGATCTTAATCACCAATATTCTAATTATAGATTTATGACATGCTGTTCTGTGTATATTTCTTTTTTTGTTCTATTTGTGAGTTTTTTTTTGCCTCCTAATCTTTATTTAACAAGTCAACTGATTACATTGTTCAATGTCATGGCATCAGAAAACAGCATGGCTTGGAGTCTTCTACATGTGTATACCAACTGGAATTGCAGTTGGTTATGTATATGGTGGTCTGGTGAGCTTCTCTTAGCATGTTATTACATTTCCTCGTTTGTTTTCTTCCTTAAATTGATCTGAGTTAACTAGTAAGTGGCATCCTTTGGAACCTTAAAAATGTGTTGGTGCTTGAACGTTAATGTTACCGGTTAAGATGGTTCTGGTGGCCTCTGGTAGTGATACTCCTTTGGAAGATGAAATACACTTGATCAACCTTTTACTTGTATATAGCTTAGAGGGTTTAAGACTTTAAGTGTCTGCTGTATCTGTCTATTTGAGCTGTCTTTAGCTCCGTGCCATCCAAAATAAATAACTCTATTGGAAATATGTCCAATATAAATAACCATCCATTTACTTTTCCAATGAAAACTATTGTTTTCTGATATTAGATCTTGCATTTCTGTGATTTGTCAAGCTACAGTGTCATTTTTCATTTAAATAATTTTTCAATAGAAAAGTTAAATGCTACTGCAGTATTGAAAAGACAGTGATATGCAGCAAAAATGTTTTGTTGCTGATTGTTCGGTAATTCTGTTAATCTGTATAAGTTATGACCAGTTACTGTGAAACCAGATTTTAAATTTCACGAAGGTTATGTGGCTTACTAATGTGCACTTCCATTTATAATCCCCTTAGTATCACTAAATTTATGAAAGCTGAATTATTCATAAACTGATTTAGAACTGCAAACCATGGAATGCTGTGCCCCCTCAAACCATCTGGTTTGGGGCGTACCCAGTCATACCGGGGGTGGACTGGCTCCTCGATTTGAGAAACTGGTGAGGGAGGGCGAGATGGTCGAAGGAGAGAGAGGAGAAGAGGAAGGGTGAGAGAGAGGGAGAGGGAGGGGGAGGGTCGAAGGAGGCTGGATGAGGACTAGAAGAGGGCTTTGCCCTTGGTTCCTCTGTTTCAAACAAAACTAGGGCTTGGGGTCGGCAGTTTTTTCATTTTGCAGTTTTTAATTGAAGTCGGCAGGGGGCCCTTTTTTATTTTGCAGTTTTTAATTGAAGTCGGCAAGGTGCCCTTCTTTAATTTTGCAGTTTTTAAGTGAAATCGGTAGTGGGGCGGAAGCGCTTTTGCGGTCCTCCTTTGGCCCTCCTTTGGCCTCCTCCAGCCCACCTCTTTCCTCTCTCTCTCTCTCTCTCTCTCTCTCTCTCTCTTCCTTTTTCTTCTTCTCCCTTTCCCCATCCCTTGCTGGCATTCACTTTGTCAGTATGTGCAGGAACGGAACTACACGATACTATATTGTACCATATCGCCAACCAATCAAAACAGGTGCCGGTACCGGTACTGCATATCTTACTGCAAAGGTTTGATAGGAAGAGAATGTACTTAGTGACATATAAGGTTGAGTTAGATGACTCATGTGAACCAAGAAAAGTAAGATGGGCCTCCAATGATGCATCAGGAATTCAAGTATTTGGCCCTATAATGTTCACAAAAATGAAGATTAGGTTTTTAGAGGAGTCTATAGCTATCATTTTGTTAGAAGAGTAGTAGTATTCACCTCAATCACCCTTCATAATCATTAAATTTTGTATTGCCCTGATGGCAATCAATGAGGAATTGCACACAAAAGATGTGTAGCGGTAGTGAAGGTGTTGAGTTGGATGCTTGGTATACATAGAAGGAAAAACTAACAAATTATGCTTAGGGGAAGATAGGTTTCGGTGATGGACGAAATGTTAATAGTAAACCAGCGTAATGGTATGTATTTACTTGTATAGCATTTGCACTCTCTCTTTCTATCAGGGAAAGTTGTGCTATGTATTTAATTGCAATGCCCAGAACACTAGGAAGCACAAATACTTTAGATCACATGCCGTATCTATATTATATTGTTATAACTTATAACATTTTGGAGAAGCAGAAATAATTACCAAATTTTTGAGAAGAGGTGAGAACCAACGGAGGGGGGATAGTGAGTAGTTACTAATTACATATTGTTAGAGGGAACAATTGAACAAAGTCTTCGAAGAAGAATCAATGAAAAATACCAAATCCAATCTTCCATGCTGCGAGTGCAGTCATACAAATAAAGCTGCTGCTGTGCGCTCAGGGAAGGACATCGGATACCCATACTCATTAGATATTTCTCAGATACATGTCCAATATCCGAGTTAAGTATCATATTTTTCAAAATTGAAAAACACTTTGGATACTTTCTGGATGTAGTTTACATATTTCCTTGTTGCCTCAAAAAATAAGGAGGATCAATTTTGTAATCTATTGATATTAGTATTAAAAATGAAACATGGATTATGGTTTATGGAATAATGACTAACGATGAGCTTGTGAAAGTTAATGCTACTGTATAAACTATAAAGTATGGACTATGTTATTTTGATAACCTACTATGCATCGTGAATGCTTTTTTTATAATGTATTTGTGTGTATGCATGTATACATATATTCCTTGGTATACCTTAGTCATATTCTATCCTACTTTTCAAGATTTGTCATATTGGTTATCTTTATCTTGTCGTATCTGTAATCATATCCATGTTCGTGCTTCATAACAAAAATTTCTCCAAAGCCATGAGGTCAATTTATGGGAAACTATGTGTTAAGGTTTTTAAAAACCTTGTACCGGCCTAGTACTGGTTTTTGGTTGGATCATTATGGTACCAGGCCATCCCATACCGGCAGTCAGTATGGGACTTCGTACCAGTACCATAGACGGATGGCTAGAAATTAATTATTTTTCTTTTTCATTACCTTTTGAGTTTTCATGCATGATGAAGATGTTTAGGCCAGCTTGTTTTATATTTTTAAATATTGAAAGGAAGTTAAGCTTATGTGATAGTTGGGTGTCGATATTGGTTCAGGCACTCAGTTATTGATCAACGAATATCATTTACGAGTGAAGAATGCAAATATAGTATTGAAAAAAGAAAATCACAACTCACTTTAATTGTTTAATCCCATGTAGAATATTGATGCCTCATATATATTTGGGTCGTGCTAGTAGTCCTGGCTTGTAACATTATACCAATCTGGATGGCCTGCTAGTCATAAGATGTTGGATAATGACATGGTTGTGGCTCCTAATGCGGTGGATGTGGATACAAATGGTACTTGTTCTACCCCAGCCATCCCTGTGAATGTGTCCCTAGATGCACCAACTACCCCTATCATAATGCGAAGACCCAAGCTGTCCATGATGCCTCATGGCCTCTTACTTCCATTATGCCTATTTGGAGGCCTGGACAGTCTCCTGCATCTCAGCAGCCTCCATGTCATCTCAATCAGATTGGTTACTCCCACTATGTTCATTATCCATGCGGCATTGGTCATCGATCTCAGCTGCTTGGGGTCCTGCCAAGCCTACTTATGTCTGGCCACCAGCTTTAGACTCCACAGTTGGTCCCTCGTTGCTCGCCTTTTCTCCCCTGGCACCTTGGTATACTTCTGCACATTACTACAGCCACTCGTCAGATGGCAGATGCTGCTTCAACTAGGTGTCCCCACCTCCTTTATTATATATGCCACAATAATTCCATAGTCACGTCTGAGCCCATTATTCCATGACGCCACCTGATATGTGGATCTTTTTGACCCTGCTTACTAGAAGCCATCTGGCAATCTAATTATCCGGGCTCCCTGAATATCATCCACTCAAATCAGGAATCATGAAGAATATTTTTTGATGCATATTTCAGATTGCTAGAGTTTTATCATGTTATGAAACATAAACATACACAAGTAGCAATATCTGTCATAGCTGTTTTGTTGGACACAATGTTGCTGAAGATTTTTGTCCAATGCCAATCCTTGTGAAACAACGGGAGGCATCTTCAATTCCTGTCATATCACTGTGGTGTAAAGCTGGCCAGTATGCTGACTTTTCTGACAAATCTTTTTTCTTCCATACATGGAGAAGAATGACCATCTATGGTAGTTAAAGTCTAGCAAGGAGAGTGTGGCATGTGCTGCCGCTAAAATACTAATGGGAGTATATGTTGTAACAAACAGCTGAAGGGAAAGGTGCCTTTGAGCAATCACCAATCAATCAGGCAGAGAAAACCTCCGAGATTCTTTCATTTGTTGATCTGTAAATTGGCTATTAGTCTGGCTTTAGGGCATATTTGTGCTCAGTGCTGGATTCCTATGCTACGATGATTTAAGTTCATAACAGAAGATAGTCAGTCAGATATATTCTTTATTCACATAAATAATGTGATCCTTTATCACTTAGTATTTTTGATAGTTACATATGAAATGAAAACATGTTTCCTCTTGATTATAAATTGTTCACCAATTGTTGAAAGACCATCATATTATAGGGAAATTTTACTGCTTGAATCGTCTGTTGCATAACTTTGTCATTCCCAGTTAAGGCTTTTCTGGGGCCAATAAAAATTTGTTCAAGTCTTAGAGATTTGGTAATGGAAATGTATCTATAGCAGAATGCAATTTTTAAACAACTGAAGGGGTTCTCAGTCATTGGTGCTTGGATGAATATTTCTGCAGATTTACTGCCCAGATGTCAATGAACTGAGGATTTCTTACACAATATGGATGCCTTGATCTCTGCATTTTCTAGACTCTGTTTATTGATTTATTAAATGGAAGGCCTGACATTTTTCTCGCTTCTCTCAAATATCAGGTAGGAAGTCATCTTCATTGGCGGGCAGCATTCTGGGGAGAGGCTATCCTGATGCTCCCATTTGCTATCCTTGGATTTATCATAAGGCCTTTGAAGCTGAAAGGTGCCTGGTTGCAGTGCCTTGTGATGTTAGAATATGTGATTGGAGACGACAGGTTTGCTAAATATTCCTGTGTGTCCCTTAACAATTTCTGAATGCAGGATTCACTTCTTCTGAATCAAAGAAAGCAAACGATGTTGGTGAAGTGATTGCTCAAGAAGTTCAAGGTGGTGCTGGTATGTCTCTATGTACATGACCTCTTACTTAAATCATGCAAATACTTCTAGGTTGATTTTATGGACCTAGTGTATGTAATTATTCTTGTTGCATGTACTATTATTTCTAAGTTACTCTTCATATCCATCTAGTGAAATACATGTTGTAGAAACAGTTGCCAAGTAGGAATGGGTTGATATGATATGTGGATGGTCAGGTGCCAGTCCTAAACAAACCTTAAAACAAGAAAGATGTTAAAGAAATGAAAAAAATAAAAAAAATTGGTGTCTCAGGACAGTAGGCTGTTTCATCTTTTGGGACACTGTTCCCGTTATGGAGTGAGCTGGGTTGGCAGATGGATTCATGGATCATGCTTCTCCAACCAAAGCTAGTTCTTCCAAATGGAAGTGTCTTAAAGTGATTCCATTTACTTTTATATAGGTCTTCTTTGGCTAAAACCCCACCCCCATGCAATACAAAGATACAAAGGTTGAAAAGCCGAGGCTTCATATGAGACAGCATCCTCATTGACACTTCCTCCAATAATTTATCCTTCTTGTTGTATTTCCTACATTCCTAAGATTTCTCAGTTATACTTATTTTTTATATTTATCCATCCTAGTTTTAGCACACTGCATCTCCGATGTGCATTCTCATTATGCAACATTCTGCTCGATATTATGAAAATGGTCTTGTGAGTAAATTTCTTTTTTAATCAATTAGTATTTAACAATCACATGATACACCAAAGTTCATTTTTCACTGAGCACTGAATTTTATTTTATTTGGGGCATCCTCTTTTTTCATACTTTCAGTTGCATGACCAAGGAGAGTCCTTGAAGTGGCCTGTGGCTGCACCCTCAATTAACTAACAAGCCTATCCTTCTCTTCAATCTGAACACAACAATCCTTTATCACTATCATTGGCCCACCATTTCCCCACTCTTTGTTTACAAATCTTACCCCTAACTACCTAAGCTTCCTACATTCCATGCTTATTCCATGGTGTTCTTATTAGTTTTAGCATGCATAAATTTCAGCATGCTAGTTTTGCATGTTCAGCAATTCATGAGTTGACAGTGTAAAGATGCGTCAGTGCTTACAAAATATCTGAATGCTACTTTACTTGTGGACATATTTGATCCTCCGATCTTCCAAAATTTCTTGCTTGCATGCCCAAAAATCATCAATACATCATAGTCATAACATGCATTATATATTTTGAAGAAAAGCTGTTTTGAGATGATTTTTTCAGCACCCATGTCTGTGAAGTTTACATTTTCAGAGTATGATGAATGTATATATTGGTTGAGTCATGACACCAAAAATTCATATATGTTGTTTGGAATCTCATTTCTATTTCAGTTTCCCTTCTTATACTTGCTTGCTTTGACTGTTTATTTTTTCTACGCCAATTTGGCCCTCCCACAGTGTCCGGAAGCTCCCATACTTTTGTTTCAGTTGTTAATTCTATTACTATAATATGTACTGAACAAACCTTTTTCCCAATCTTGTAGCATTAACATGGCATTAATAGATTATTTGGCACTATGATTCTACAAGACATGAGCAAAATAACATTGCATGGTCATTGGTTGGATAGCTTATTTGTTGTCATGGTTAGAAAAGCTAGTTTGAACTTCCTGATTCTCACATTTTCATGGTGGGGAGATCCCAAACCAAACCTAAACCAATGCATGATCTATTTCCTATCAAATCAATTCATAAATTGGCTGAAGCCAGCCAAATTATGCATGAATTTGTCGAAATCAGCCAGTTGTTAGTAATGCTAGTTGATTAATGTCTTTTTTTTTTGAATTTTTTAACTAAACCTTGTATGAAAATCAAGATTGACTGTTTTTTCATTTATCAAGTAAAGAAAATCTTATCATATATTAACACATAATTCATAAACAAAACTGTCCAGCTTTCAAGAATTTCCAAACCATTTCAATTTTTTTTTTCATTTTTCTGAATTTTTAACTAAACCAAGCCTGGGACTCGCAGTAATGCTCCCTATGATACAAGCAGCAACTTGTTTAGTGTCTTAACTATTAAAATGCTTGCCTTAATATGACTGTTAAATGTTAAATGCCTAATTCTTACAGTATGTGCTTTTAGAAAAAATAGCTTTATTTGAATGAAACCCAGTCAATTCAGAAAATAGAAATGTTTATCAGCAATTGATTAAATCTTTCAAAATCTTGAAACTGGCAGCAACCGCAATTTGCTTTAATGTTAGAAGAAAGGAAAAGGATCATATTAAGTGACTGTGTTTTGTGTTGGGACTTGCTGCAATGAAAAGCTGCCATATGTTTGCTGCATCAATTCTGCTGCCACCTGAAGTTGCATAAGAACTTGCCTTTATATTCTTGACAATTATTTAGTTGGATGCTCTTTCTTTTTCTCCTTTGCAGCTGTTGATTATATTTTTATTTCAGGCGAGCAAATTATTAAACGGGAGACATCAGCTGGTAACGAGGATTTATCTGATAAAGCATCTCAAAGGTATCTGACATCTGGCTTCTTTGCTAGAACATATATCTGTACATGCATTCAGAAAAAATCATCTTTTCTCTAGAACATTGTTTCTTGATTTTTTTTCACCAGGCAGTCATGATTTTCTTTTCTTTTTTTCCTTCTGTTGGATGGTCTATGACTGGGGTGTTATTACCAAATGGACCGTCGGTGATATTTGGACCTTTTTGGTTCTTTGTACTCTTTAATTTCTGTCATCTAGAACACATTTTTTCTATCATAGGTAACTCATTCTATCTGATTTCTGTGACTTATTTTGATCCTGTAGATACTATTCCTTGACTGATGTAGTCAATGTTGGTATGTAAATATGAATATAATTAAACAATCTTACAGAAAGTGACCACATATTTATTTTGTGCATGTGACACCTTCTACTGTTCACTAAACCTCCCAAATGAGCCATGCTGGCCACTTGTAGGTTTGTAGTTTAATTGTCCCAATTAGAAAAATGGTGACTTAGAGCTGAGAAAGATTGAAATGTTATTCTTCTTAAGGGTGGTTATGCAGTTTACTACTTGTTTATTGAATTTTTGGCAGTATAAATACAGTGAAGCCTGAAATTCTTCTGCTCATTGCTCAACTTCTTTGGTCATCCAGTTTGCTAGATGATGGATCTTATACAAGTCATGGATTTTGAACTGAACTTCTGAGATGTTCATGTGAAGCTAGGTTCTAGGAAGCATGGATATGGATATAGCATATGGATATGACATTATATGTATATGTGGACACAGATTTTGAAAAATTTGGATATAGAACAGTAAATATATATGTATTATATATATATATATAGGGGATTGATAATCTACTCTCTGTTATGGTTGGTTATCAATCTATCCATTTTTCATTGGACAAAAAATACCTTTACTTTTTACGACTCTTAAGGGTATTTTATGTTTTTATACAATCCCACATTAACTCATCCTCTCAACCCCCCAATTAATACTCTCTCTCTCATATATATATATATATATATATATATATATAAACATACATACATACAAACATACATACATGTATGTATGTATATAGATATACATGTATATATATAGATGTATGTATATATATATAGATAGATATATGTATGTATGTATACGTACGTATATGCATATATATATATATATTAATATATATATATATATGTATGTATTTACATATATGCACATGTATCCATATATATATATATATACATATGTAGGTATGTATATGTATGCATATATATATATATATATATATATATATATATATATATATATATATATGCATACATATACATACCTACATATGTATACATATATGTGTGTGTGTATATATATATATTCGAGGAGAGAGAGAGAGATTATTAATTGGGGGGGTTGAGAGGGTGAGTTAATGTGGGATTGTAAAAAGACATAAAATACCCTTAAGAGTTATAAAAAGTAAGGGTACTTTTTGTCGACGGAAAAATGGGTAGATTGATAACCTACCATAACAGAGAGTAGGTTATCAATTTTCATATATATATATATATATATATGTAAAAAAGCAGACATAAAGCATCGTGGTAGGGATGTCAAACGAATCAAGCAGCTCAAGCTCGAGAAAAGCTCAAACAAAGCTTGATTGGAAGCTAAACAAACCACGCCTGAACTACCAAAACAGGCTCAAACGAACCGGCCAGCTTTTCCCCACCGGAGCCGGGGAAGAAGAGAACGAGAGAGAGCGCAGGAAAGCGAGGGAGGGAGGAGACCTGTGGCCGCCATTGGAGAGCCGCGAAGGGGCGGCGAAGCCTGCGGAGGGACGAGGGAACCCGCGGGGTCGAAAGAAATATGGGACGCGGCCGCGGCTCTTCGATGGCGGCCACAGCTCTCCTCCCTCTCTCTCTTCCCCGCGCTCTCTCTCCTTCTCTTCGTCTCCAGCACAGAACCGCTCGTACCGGTTTCCACCGCTCCGGCATACCGGTTACAAGTTGGACCGGTCCGAACTGGCCAGTGCGGGCCGGTTCGTCAGACCTTGGTTTTCATTTTATCTTTTTACTCTTTGAATCTATTAAATGTTGAAACAAACTTGAACCCAGCTTGACTTTGATTCAAACTTGAACAAAGCTTGATTCAAGCTTGAATTGATATCAGCTCATTTTAGGATTATCAAACTGATCAATTAGGCTTGTGTTTGGCTGGGTTGGGAAATAATCTCCAATTGAGATTGTTCAAACTTGATATCGGAGTTTATGCTTGAAATAAACTTCAACCCAAGATTGATCAGGCCCAAGCTCAAACAAGCTTGGCTCAATTAGTTTCCTTCATATTAGGCCATCATAATAACATAGTCCATACTTTATATGTTAGTATCAACTTTTTACAAACACATCATCTATTCATCATTCAGATTTATAGACATACTTTTTAGTGTCAGTATCACAAAATCTGAAATTATCCATTCATCATTAAAAGGTTAACATTCATAAAAAAGGCAAGGAAAAGCCCTCCTCAATCGTGAAGGTATCCCAGAAGTATCTTGGCAAACCAGATTGCTGTTGTATATGCAAATAATGAGATACACATGCATAACATAAATGTCTACACCATGGTCTGCCGTACCGGTCCGTACCGGCCGGTACGGGCCGGTATGTACCGGTCCGGCCTGAGACCGGTACCGGATCAGCGTGGAATCCGGTACCGGTAGTTTATTGTTGAAGAACCGGCTCGGACCGGTACGGACCGGTTCAGACCGGTACAGGACCGGTACGCCGCCGGTACGGACCGGTACGGGACTGGTTTGGTACCGGTCCGGGACGGCACCGGTACGCTGACCGGCACCGGTACGCTGACCGGCACCGGTACGCTGACCGGCACCGGTACGCTGACCGGCACCGGTACGCTGACCGGCACCGGTACGCTGACCGGCACCGATACAGCGGACCTTGGTCTACACTATATAAATATACATAAATAGCCATAACACACACACAAGTATATATATATATAGATATGCAGGCATAAAAAATGTAATATAATAGTGCAATACAATACTACATATACACATACAGGTGCACGTATACATCCATAGACTTGTGCATATACAAAAAATAGATGACTGCCCAATAGATAATTGCTGCAAATTATTTGTTAATTTACCTAGGCAGAGTCATATACATGGGGGGCACCCACATCAAGGCAGTTTCTGCAGAGTTCCTTAGGTGCTCAATGGCTCATCTTCTGCCTAGGCAATTGCCCAGGCACTCAAGCAGCAACATGTAACAACAATGTGCTTATCAGAGTTGATGAATAATATTTAAGTAGGTTTAGCTACAAGTTCTTGTTAAGTACTTGTTTTGGGAATATGGCTGCTAGCAATTACCTTTCTGTTGAGCTATTATTTTATTAGGACCATGGTATGTATGTGGATGCCTCTGAAAAATCCAAAGGGTTGCATCCATCTGCCTGATTGCATTGGATAGATTTTAGTAATGTTGTTTTACTGGTGAATCACTATGTATATTCTTTTCATTTAATTATTTTTGACTACTTTCCGTCAATGAAGGCATGTGACAATTTTTGGTAACAGAATGCTAGTTAACATCATACGTTGTTTTTTTTAATCTATGATAGGTCAAATAATTCCCAGAAGATTCAAGTTCAGCTTGCAAGATTTTGGAAAGATATGAAAGTACTTTTGCTGGACAAGGTCTATGTCGTAAATGTTCTAGGTAATATTTTCTACATTTATCAACTTAGGGCCATTTAGATACTGCTTTTCTTTTTGGGTGGTTTGATAAGGCTTATAACTCTATATTGAATATCCTTAATAACTTTTTATCAACTAATTGCATACTTACTGAAGTACTGACTTGGTTTCGGGTCTGGGTTCCTATAGTTGACATGACATTAATATCAGGCCTGTCATGATTGATGCCCATAAATACCAACCAATAGAAACTACCATTCTCATGATACTTGATTCCATGTTTAATTGACTGAAATCATCATTTGTGATAGTTATGAAATAGAGTAATATAAATATGTGACCAATTTAGATTAGATTTTGTAACCAAGGTTCACCGTACCGGTGCCGGACCCCGTACCGGTGCCACACTATCATAGTGTCGGTATGGTATATAGTATGCCTAGCATACCAAGAGTCGGTACGCCATCGGTACTAGTATCGGTACCGAACCGGTAAGGTGCGGTACATCCGGTACCGTCCGGTCCGGTCCAGTACAACATACCATGGTTGTAACTCAAAATTGTGGATTTAATTCTGGCTGGCATGGCATAGCATGCCATGATATGTACTATGCCAATGCTTTACTGATATTTGGCATTGGCATGATATTGGCTGCATCCCCTTGCATGGCTTGTTGTCACACCAATGTGTACCAAGTGTGTGAAGCACTAGCATAGATGTAATACATGCCATGCAAAGGATTTGCATGTTGTTAATGAATCACCATTTATTTGTTGAATGAAGTATATAGCAAGGTTCGCCGTACCGGTACCGGTCGGCGTACCGGTGGCCGGCCGGACCGGTACGGTACCGGTCCGGTACGTACCGGCTGGTACCGGTACCGGCCGGTACGCGGTGGTTTCAAAAACCACAGCGCGCGGCGCTGTGGTTCTAAAAAAAAAAAAAAAAAAAATCGTACCGGTGCGAACCGGCCGGTACCGGCCGGTACGGGCTCCGAACTGGCCGGTACGGGCCCGAACCGGCCGGTACGCACCCGTACCGGCCGGTTCGGATAAAAAACCGGGAAATATTGGTTTTTTATCCGTTCCGGTACCGGCCCGTACCGGCCGGTACGGGCCGGTACGGCATTCCATGGTATATAGAGTTTGAACATGCATGATATGTTTGTTAAGTTTAAGAGCTTCCTAAGCATTCATGATAATTTTGTTATTAACATTCTAGTATATTTGATACCTATACAATGTGAAGTGGATGATTTTTGTTATATTCTTAAAAATAGTAAAATCCTATCATCCATCATGGTTTATAAATAATTATAATTTCATAATCAATTTTTTCTTTTGGAATTTCATTATTAGCTTTAGCCAACAATCCATGTGTATCTATTAAGTTAGAGGAATTGAGTTATAATCCGTCAAACTCCAAGAAAATTTTTATGTGAACTCTCCATGTGGTTTCAACACATATGAATCAGTGTTAATCCGTATATAAGGTATATTTGAATAAGATTTGTGGCTTAATATTACACAATTTATGCTAGTGCAATGAGTGAGAAACGCTCTAGCCCATATAGGCATAAGTGTGAATTTACATACCTCACCAATATATATCTACTGCCCACTCCAGCAAAATAAATAAATAAATAAATAAATAAAATAATTAAATAAATAAATAAATAAAAGGAATATAGCAAGATTGGGTCATCTTTGTTGTTGATTCTTAGGGAGAGAAATAAATGTCTCAGTGTCCAATTGTCACAAGCGAGTAGCATGTCTGAGTAGCTAATATTTGGCTTGATTTTAGCCTGTTTGATTAGTAAACGAGTTGATCTGGAGCTAGGCTTGGCTTGGCCATGCTTTGCTTGACTAAGATCAAAAAAAGAATAAATGATTGAGTGACTGATATATATTATGTACTAATTTATTCACTATTTATAAATAAAATATTTTTATACTTAAAATTTGGATCCATTTCATAGTTTTTGGCATATTTTTACAGTTGATTGCATACCCAATGTTCTCTCTCCACGTTTCTCATCTTGGCTTGGGACTAACAAGGTGGTGTTAAATTAGCTGCAATGTTTAGAATCTATTATACAAAATAATGTGGAGATATGTAAAGATATATGTAACAAAATTAGAATTGGTTTGATGAAGTGGAGTGGTGGATTTGGAATATTATGCGATAGGTGAAATCCTTCGAGACAAGGGAAAATTATATAGAACAACAAAAGGGCCTGCAATTTTGTATGGGTGCTAGGCAGTGAAAAAAGTACATGAAAATAAACTAAATGGTTGCTTGGAGCTCTATAGTTGAAGTTGCATTGCAACATAAATTGCAATAGTTGATTTACAAGAAAGCTTACTTTTTATGGTTGGAAGAGAGTTTGGGGAAAAGAGGGGCATCTTTGATAGACATTAATCGAACATCTTGTGAGCGAACGAAGATAAGGGTGTTCTTGATGAAGAGTCCAGTGATGAAGCAATTGGGGGCGAGGGCTTGGCCGTGGACCTTGGCACCCATGGTGAGGGAGGGGTGGCGGCATGGTCTGCTGAATCGGTCGGAACCGACCGGTACCAGTCTCCACCTGTACGGTACAAGCCCGGTACCAGTGCGAACCGGTACTCGCGGGGAAGAAGGGGGAAGAGAGGACAAGAGAGGAGATAGGGGAAGAAGACCTCGCGCTACCGGGCCTCTTTCTTCCTCCCGAGTACCTCGCGGGGAAGAAGACCTCCCTTGCTCGTAGGAGAAGGGGGAAAGAGAGGAAGGGAAGAAGAGAGGAGGAAGGGAAGAAGAGAGAAGGAAAAAAAAGAAAAGAAAAAAAATGAGAGAGGCCGCGAGGGCGCCTCGACTCGTGCCCGTGCGCGTCCATGCGGTGGGAATCACGGTCCACGCGCGGGGAACCGCGCGGGGCAGCGAGCCCACGTGCTGCCCCGTGTGGGCTTTTAATGCGGCAGAGTGCCATTTTGTAGCATAACGCGGACGTGCGCGCGTCCGCGAGCGTGTCCGCACGTTTTTCTTTTTTTTTTCAGAACCGATTCGGTACCGGTTCCAATCGGTACCGAACTGGAACCGGTACCGGTTCCAATCGGTACTGAACCGGTACCGTTCATCGGTATATTGGTTCGGTCGGTTTCACATACTTTGGGTGGTGGTGCAAGCCTTGAGAAGTGTGGAGAAGGTGAAGGAGATGGGTGGGTCAAGGGGCTAGAGGCGGGCATGGAGGTGTAGAGGTGGAGGGGGTGGGCGGTTGTGAAGGAGTAGAGAAGGGAAGGAAAGAGAGAATCCTTTCTTAATTAAGATACATATTTGAACGGCTGCAACTTGTCCAGCGGCCATTTTGATTGTGACTCGACCTCCTACAAGATAGCCCTAGGTTATAGCCTAACAAGCAACTCAACATACTATGCAATTTGGGTTGCAGGTATCCAATCAAGTAGGCTTGCTTGAACATGCAATTTGAGCTACATGCAGTTGCATTTAAAGGACTTCAAATAACCCCTAAGTGTCGCAGAAATGGATATACTTGAGGGACTATAGGAGTCACAGATTAAGGACAACATGATGGAAAATCAATTGAGATGGCATGGACATGTATCGTGAAGATCTTAGAAGGCTGCTATAAAGAGAGGTACTTTATTTTTTCTGAAGGTTTTAAAAAAAGAAAATGAAGATCTCAAGCATGGTATGTTGAACTGGCCCGTACCGGCCGGTTTAGCACGTACTTGAATCTACCACCACAAGAATAACTTCAAAACCCTTACTGATTGGTAGGCCCTCCACAAAATTCATGGATAGGTCTTCCCAAATTATGCCGGGGATAGGAAGTGGTTGCAAAAGCCCCAATGGTGCCCTAGGATCATACTTTATCTTTTGACATACATCACAATGGGCAACCAATCTTTTTTACATTAGTTTACAACCTTTCCCCAAAGAAAAAAAATTCTTCACACGAACATAAGTGCGAAGCCAACCTGAATGACCACCCTCTTTACTATTATGAAAGTGGTCAAGTATGTCTTTCCTAAGGTTTGGAACATTGGGAATATAGACATACCCTTTGTAGAAGATGAGCCCGTCCCTCAACTTGAAGTTGGCGACTCCATCAGCTGCGGCTTCAATCTTCTCGCTGATTTTTTGGGCGCGGACGTCGAGCTTGATAGCTTCACGGATGCGATCCCAAATATGCCAATCGGCTCCGCTGATGGCCGTGTATACAGGCTCGTCCTTGGTTGCTGGAATTTCTGCAAGTGTTTGTTCCGCAGCCATGATTTGAAGGGTTACCTTGGTTTGGTTGGCTGCGGCAGGGCTTGCAGAAATTTCTGGTGTTACGGAAGTAGCTGAAACTTCTGCAGTAACTGGTGCGGAACCCATGAAGTGCTTGGCCGCAGGCTGTTTGGATGTTGCTGTCGCTGCGGCCTCGGGCGGCTGGGGTTCGGCAACTGCTGCTGCTGCAAAATAGGCTGCAGCAGCCGGTTCTTCTTGGCTGAGTGCTGCAGAAGGGCCTACGGCATCCTGACCGCAGGCTAGGGCTGAGGCGCTGAAGGCTTCGGTCGACTAAACACCTACGGGTTTCGTTGCTCCCATCTGAAATTGCAATGCCATTGTCGGTGTCATCTTCGCCGCCGATGTCAAGTAGGAAGAATTGGCCGGGATTGCATCTGTGGCCTTTCTCCCACTTTGCGCCGCACTTGAAACAAAGGCCCTTCTTGATATAGTCTTGAAGCTCTTCGCGAGAAAGCTTCTTGACTTCTTTGGCTTGTGGTTTGGAAGTGCTTGTGGCTGCATGATTGGCTTCCGGTTGGAAGGTTTTGGTGTCCTTGCCGCTGGACCTCTCCTTGGCCGGTCGTCGGTCGGTGTAGCCGCTTTGGTCAAGGATCTCGGCCATGCGCATCGCATCCTAAAGGCTTGTCGGCTGCTTGAGCTTAAGTTTCTTGGCGAGCCAAGGCTTAAGCCCGTCGATGAAAGTGCCAAGTAGGGCCTCCTTAGACCAACCATCCACCATGGTCTGAAGTTGCCGGAACTCGTCGATGTAGCCCTGCACTTTGCCTTCCTGTTTTAATTTGGCCAATTGGCCATGATGGTTTACAACTGGGGACGGACCCCATTGGGACATGAACTTCCTCACAAAAGTTGTCCGCCCAGTCTCCTTCCCTCTTTTTCATATAGGGCCCAAATCCACCTCCACCATCTACTGGCTCTACCCTCTAGATGAAAACTAGCTAGGGTTACCCATTCTCCTTGTGGGATCTCATAGACATAGAAATATTGCTCGACCTTGTCGAGCCACTCATAGATCACCACCACCAAAAGTAGGAAAGTCTATTTTGGGTTTTCTAAGCCTCTTCTCTTGGAACCCTGAAACTCTGAAATCATCATCATCATCAGCCCGATTCCTCCTATCCTCATGTTCCCTATGGCCAAGTGGCCTCTGAGCGTGAGGATGTCTCTCGGGTTCACTATCTTCCTCATACAACCTCCTTAACCAATCCTCTTCATGGACACCTTCAGCCCATCTATCAACCACTACATCTTCTTTTTTAACTCTTCCTCCTCTTCTTCCTATCTCCCTGGGTTTTTCTCTCAACCCATCGCTCTCATTGCTCTCCCTATCATCTCTAACCTGGCCCTGCCGTGAGGCATGCGTCCTAGGTTCTTCTTGAGCTCTTTCTCTCTCCTACCAATATCCTTTCTATCCTCTCTAAGTGTGCATTATTTTCTTTCCTTATATCGTCGCCGGTCCCCTTGACCGGTCGGATGTTGGCTAGTCTCCATGGACATGATCTGCCCAAAATCAGTCCTACCGAAGGTGTGCTCCTCCAAGCCTCCATGCATGTGATGAATTTGGCTCGGCCAAGTGGGGTCCTCAACAGAAGCGCGCCTGCGTGCATTGGGAACTGTGCAGGCGCACTTCCACGGCGGACCGGGTAGGTACCGGTTCGGTACGGCTCGAACCAGTATCGACTCGGTCCAGGTTGCCATCAATACACCGATTGGTATTGGTTCGGCGTACCTTGATCTCAAGTAACATTTGTTGTGAGGAAAGATATAGACTATAGAGCATGGAATGCCGTACCGGTCCGGCCGTGGACCGGTACCGGAACGGATAAAAAACCGGTATTTCCCGGTTTTTTATCCGAACCGGCCGGTACGGGTGCGTACCGGCCGGTTCGGGCCCGTACCGGCCGGTTCGGAGCCCGTACCGGCCGGTACCGGCCTCGTACCGGAACCGGCACAAATTTTTTTTTTTTAGAACCACAGCGCCGCGCGCTGTGGTTTTTGAAACCACTGCGTACCGGCCGGTACGGGACCGGTACCAGCCGGTACGTACCGGACCGGACCGGTACCGTACCGGTCCGGCCGGCCACCGGTACGCCGACCGGTACCGGTACGGCGGACCTTGCTATAGAGAAACTTGGAATCAAGGTTCGCCGTACCGGTACCGAACCCCGTACCGGTGCCGCACTAGTATAGGCGTACCGAGTGTCGGTATGGTACGGTATGCGGTACGCCAGGCGTACCGACATTGGTGTACCGATACCGGTACCCATCGGTACGGGTACGGTACGCTCGGTACTGACCGGTACCGATCGGTACAGCGAACCTTGCTTGGAATAATATCAGGGGTGGCCTTAGATAGGAATATTTAGCGAATGAGGATCCATAAAGCCAATGTCCAATAGTTAGGAAGAAGGCAAGATGATTGTGATACTTATCTTGAAAAAATAACTAAGTTGACATTAAAAGAATGTAATTTGAAAGTCTTGAGGAGCCTTGGGCTCTCACTTGATCTCTTAATCAAGCCATTCATGGCCCATTCTAGTATATCTCAAAGTTAAATGAGTTTGCTTGTTCTTGGCTCGATTATAAGATGAAGCGATCTTGAGCTAGGTCTCACTCTCTTGAGCTTCATTCCTTTGCATGTTTATGTATACATTACATTTGGCCGTGGATTCATATATAATGTTCAACTCTTTGACAAATGTACTTCTCTTGGGGTTCCATCTACTCCATTTTGTCGAGAAAGAAGAAAAAACATGGGGAGCAAAATTTCTAGAAAAAAGAGAGTGCATACAATAGTAACTTAAATATAAGCAACAGATCATGTGGTTCTTGTTACATATAATTTGATGCACATATCAAACTGTGTACTTAGATATGTTGTAAATAAAATGAGCTGCTTCTTTCTTTTTTCTCTATCTCCCCTCTCTCTCTCTTATTACTATCAACTTTGACTTTTTTAACATGTCAAATTTTGATGCTACCTGTCCATGGGTTGGATGTTCTTACTAGGGTCATAGGGTGATCAAGCTTAAACCATCAAGAAATCTACCCAAACCTAGTTCAATTTTTTTGAATTATGATTGCCATTTAAATTGATGCTGAACAAATATATATTTTTTTGAGTCATTGATCATTGCATGTAAGTATAATGAGCATGATGGAAATCTAAAATTATTGTTCATTATTAGCCATGATCTGCCAAACTAACACGAATTGTCTGATTCGATGCGTATCGACCCCATCCTGGGAGGAACCAATCAGTTTGGCCTCTTGGTTCAGGAACGAGTACCGAACCGGTTCCAAAAAAAAGAAAAGAAAACGCGTGGATACGCCGTTCGTACCGTGTGGAACGCGCGTGGGCGTGAGTCGGGGACTAATGGGGGGCGCTCTCGGTCCCCAAGCCCCACACCATTGCCTTTCTTTGCTTCTTGGCTTCTAGCCGGGTTGTAATGCTGCCGTGGACCGATAGGAAGATAAATGCCAAGGGTTGCTTGTAGGAATTGGAAATAGCAGCAGATTTCTATGCCTAAGTTATTTGGAACACAACTTGGATGGATGGAAATTGAGTGCACAGTGGCTATTCATTTAGAATGAATGATGAATACAAAATACAAGTGCAAATAAATAAATCTAGTGAGGTATACAAGGTTCCCATACTAGCCCAATCTACTAAGAACTCGAAAGGAATTCCTAATAGCCCAATCTAGCAGAGGTAGACATTCCTCTAGCTAGTCTAATCTAGTGAGAACTTGATGTGGCCCTCCCTAGCCCAAGCCTTAAGGCTGATTTATACAAGTGGACTCTCCACATGTTTCTTTATAATCTGGATGGATCCCCACACTTCTGTCCTTCAAGGATATTTATAAACTGCAAGGTTGGCTGCCATTGGCTCGCGGGATCCGGCTGACCGGGCCGCGCATCTTGGAAAGCTGGGTGCGCACCCAGGCGATGTTCTTTGCAATGCTCCTCGGTCTTTTGGACCCTTGGGGTGGGATTTGGGCGGATGCCCTGCTGGTATAGTAGGTCGCTGCTACGGTGCGCCCGCGCACGGCCACGGCCACGACGCCCGCGCACGGCCAAGGCCATAGCTCGGCCAAATTCATTTGCAATGCTCCTCAGACTTTGGAATCCTCGGGGTGGGCTTTGGGCGGATGCCTTGCTGGATTAGGAGGCCACTGCTGCGGCGTGCCCGTGCAAGGCCACGACCACAAGCGCCCACGCACGGCCAAGGCCACCGAGCGGTCTGGCTTAGTTCAGACCCATTTGCAATGCCCTTTAGTACTTTGGAACCTTCGGGGTGAGCTTTGGCCGGATGCCCCGTTGGGGTAGTAGGGAAGGAATTGCTCGCTGGGGTCGGACAAGAGCGCGCGCGGCTGGATGGCTGCGCCCAAGCTTGTAGATTGTGTGCTTTGGCAAGAGCGCGCACAAGGGCGCGCACGGCTGGTCGGGTGCGCAGAAGCTTGCGAGTTGCGCGCTAGGCCGTTGCTTGGTTTGGTTGGCGGGCGCGGCTGGCTGGGCGCACGAGCACTTGTGCGCAGCGCGCACGGCCGTTGCTTCATTTGGATGGCGCGTTCGTCTGGTCGGGCGCGCTCGGTTGGCTGGGCGCACAGACACTGATGCGTAGCGCCCTTGGCCTTTGCCTTGCTCGGTTGGTGCCCATTGTGCTGATAGGGGAATTCTGGCGCGCGGGCTGGTCCTGCACGCTGCCGTTGGTGTTGTCGTTGCGCACAGGCGCTGGTCTTGGCCTGCGCATGTGGCTGTTTGCCTTTGCCCTTTTTGGCCATCTAAGGCTTGGTCAGCCTCTAGGCTCATCAAATGCCCGATCTGGTTCTTGAGTGTTGCTTGGACCTCATCTGGCTGAGTGCCATGGCTGTGTGGTTTTGGGAGGTTTCCATCTGGGGCGCGTTTTTCCACTCATGTGCGCCGGCGCGCTGCCCCGGCCTCTCTTTTTTTTCTTTTCTTTTTTTTCTCTTCTTCTCTTCTTCTTTCCGAGCTGCTCTTTTCTTCCCCTCTCCTCCTCTCTTCTCCTCTCTTTCCCCCCTTCTCCCGCGAGCAAGGGAGGTCTTCTTTCCCGCGAGGTAGTCTTCTTCGCCACGAGGTGCTCGGGAGGAAGAAAGAGGCCCGGTAGACAAAAATCCTCGCAAGAGAGGTCTTCTTCCCCCCTTCGACTGGTAGTCTTCTCCTCTTGCTCTTCTTCTTCCTCTTTGTTCCTCTTCTTTCCTCTTCTTCCTCTTCTTCTTTCCTGCGAGTACCGGTGTGAACCAGTGCGGTTCCCACCGGTACAAGGTTCGCACCGGTACCGGGCTTGTACCGGTGGGAACTGCACTGGTTCGTACCGATACGGGCAAGGAACTGTTCGGTTCCGACCCCATGAATTCTATGGCTGCACTGTACCGGTGCTGGCCAGTACCGTTACGGTACAGGCTGAACCGGTCGGTTCAGCAGACCTTGGTTAGGACCGTGGTGCGGATGGAAGGTGACAGTGAAGAAGGCTTGAAGAGAATAAATAAATATTGGTTATTGCTATCAATCAGAGGGTAAGCCTTGGCGCAATGATAAGGTTGCTCCATTATGACCTAGGTGTTATATATTAGAAACAGGGAAATTGCCTCTTGACATATTGGGGTAAGGTTGTATATATCTGACCCTCCTTAGACCTTACAGCGGCAGGAGCCTCGTGTACTATGTTGCTCTTTATTGTTATCTATCAAAAATATTAATACAAAGGAATTAGAAGATTGCAACATAAGGGTTGTTTGTCTAGGGAATGTTCAGCTTAATTATTCTACAGATTTGTTTTTTGTTCTTTGATGATATTAATCGCCGAAATCTTCTACCATTTCAGGTTATATTGCATACAATTTTGTCATAGGAGCTTATTCATACTGGGGGCCCAAGGCTGGTTATGATATCTACCATATGGTAACCTTCTACATTTGAGTGTGATGGTTCTATTGCATGTTACTAAATCAGTAAATCCTATGTTTGTTCAAATATCTACAATTCTATAATCATTACAAACTTTTAGTTGCAAGTACGCAAACCAGAGCAACATTTCCAGCAACTATTGGTATACTTTTACTTGCTATTCCCATTTCTTTCATCTTAGTTTGCAGCTCAGATACTGAGTATTGTTTCCTTCTTGTCATAAACCTCAACCAAATAATTTCTGGCCAGCCACTTCCAGGATTTCCTGCTTCCTTATGTGCCGATGTTGCCAAATCTATATCAAGCCGATAATTAGGGTTTAAAAACTGTATTTGCTGCCAAATCATAAATAACGTTTGATGACATATTTCGTGATTGCTTTGTCCAGCATCTGGGCTTTCCTTCTTTTCCCTTGACTTTTATTTGGCTTCTTTATGCTTAGATCTGATGTGTGCCTTTTGAAAGCATTACTGCGGATAGGTTTTACATATCATCATGAAAAGGAAACAGTATTATAATTAATTTAGAAATACATGAGTTACCTTTACAAAAACAATTATGATGCTTTAAGTATATTCCATGTCTACATATCCTTGTTTAATGCAAGGAGATGCAAAATGTATAGGAGATTGAAGATAGTTATGCTTTTACAACTAGCGCATATTTAAGCAGGGGAGAGTAGTTGCTAAAAATAAAACTAGCTTGTGGACTTTTCCTACTGAATTGTCATCTTTTTTGTAATCATTATACCAGTCCTTCAGAGAAGGCCAAGATGATATTTAGCAGAATTTTAATTTGCCAGCCTCGAACTAACAATCATTTTTATACCTAATTATGTCGCCACTCTGAAGAAACTATCCACCAAAACCCAAAATCGGACGCTTCAGCTATATGATTATTAAATGAATATGCTAACCTCCACATGACCAAATCCATTCTTCAAAAAAATCATATTATTCTTCAAAAACTGAGTCTGAAAAAATCTTTTTGTGTGAGCATTTCTTTAAGTAATGAATAATTTTATTGCATGAACCAATACACTGCTTTACTAATTGTTTGTTGGATTAAAGACCTTGCTGCTGCCTTTCATTACTTTATTTTCTTTTCTGGTCAGAGCAATGCAGATTTGACATTTGGAGGTGTCACAATAATATGTGGAATCTTTGGAACTTTAGCTGGTGGTTATATTCTCGATTGGATGAACTCTACAATCTCTAATGCTTTCAAGGTAGTGATTCTAATACAAGGCATCAATTTGGTTGTTTTTAGATCATTCGTGGCATGAACTGGCTTTCAATCATGCATTTTTTCATGTGTCAAATGCTTATTTACACATAAGAAAGCTTGATATGTCGACATTGATAAGTTATTTGTCTTGTATTTAGAATGCAATCAGTCTATAATGATATTCTTGCACAATATTGTGTTACAATGATTTCTCACATAATATGAACTTATAAAAATAGTTCATCTGTATGCATGTTTGCTGCAGTTAAGCTGAACTAGTTCTATTTATTGCTAATAAGTTCTGCTGCTAAGAATCATGAAAGCTATATTAGGAGGAAGCATGTGGAAGGAAAGATGTAAAAGAAACCATTGTTTTGTTGTGAAGTTGTGTACAAAATGAATATAAAAATATTTTCTGAAAAGAAGCTCTTTGAAAGAAGGAAAAGCTTACATAAAAGGAATCATTTCCGTGATTGTTACATTTTCTTGTGGCCAAAGTCCTTTAAGAATATTCTCTACCATGTTCCATGTATTCAATATGCATGTAGTAGATGTGTCCTCAATGAGAAGAGCTAGTTTGGTGTTTGTTTTTCATTTTATGTTTCGTGCATGCATGCATCTTTAGGGGGTGTGTTGGTGGTGGTGATTAATGAGTAAGCTAGTTGAGAGGCAGGTCAAGCACATAAGATTTGTGGATAATAAGAAAATTTCAATTTATTGTCTCCCCTAATGATTAAAATTCAAGGAACGCCGAACTGACCTTAGTCTTGTATCGAACCGAACCAACACTAGCTCGAGATGGTTCAGCAGTTTGGGTCGATTCATTTATAAAATCCTCTTAACAAGGTCCGTCGTATCGGTACCGGTCGGCGTACCGGTGGTGGCCTGGACCGGTACTACCGGTTTCATACCGGTCCCGTACCGGTCCGTACTGGTCCTATACCAGTTCTCCAATGATAAGCTACCGACACTGGTCCCAAGCCGGACCGGTACGTATCGGCCGGTACGGCAGACCATGCCTCTTAACAATATTTGGTGAAAGGTTCAAGAGATTTCGATCTCTCTTGCTTGTGCTCTATCTCCCCCCACTCTGACATTAATCAGCGCCTCTCTCCCCTCTTCAACAATGGCCGACGCTGCCCGGTAAACCCTCATCTTTTGCTCTCTCTCTCTCAAAAAAGGTTCCCTCACCGCTCTCTATCCCCTCTTCAACGCTAAACAGCCTCTTTCTCCTCTTCAATGCCAATTAATGCCTAGGTAAGCCACTCCGCCTCTCTCCCTCTTCTCGTCCCCCCCTCTCTCTCTCTCTTCCCCTCTCTCCCTCCTACCATCTCATTGCAACTCTCCCCCTTCCTCTACCTAATTTGGTATGCTCAAGCATAGTAGGGTATGGACCTGTACTATACCGAACCGATCACTAGCTACTAACCTTCCTCTACCTAACCCACCACTTGTCTGACAAATCTTGGATTAAATACTCTCATTTTTGTCTCTCTATGTGCACATGAATGTTGTTGTTTAACTTCTTGAAGTGTGGTGTTGTTTGGATATCTTGTAGCATGCTTGTAGGGGACAAGCTTAGGCTTTGATGGTGGAAGGTTAGATCATGTCCTATAAATCACCTTCACCCCTTTCTATGGGCGAAAAAGCTCGAAAGCAAGTTTGGACTTATTTGGTCAAATGTTTTGATTCAAGGTTCATGGTGTTGTCTGGGTTCTTTGTGGAATGACACATGCATCCCTACATTCGGGATGGTGGATGATCCGTCATGGTCCTTGTCCCATCATTGTCCTGTCCTGACACTCGGGATGGTGGGATGCCCTGCTGTCCCATCAAGACTTAAATGCTTTATTTTCATTTGTCTTCTTTTGTAGGTTATGAGAAACTAAGAGGCTTGCTTGTGATGAAGCTAGTGAATGTTGTGATGCTAGCAACTTGGTTTCATTAAGCTTAACAAGGAAGTCGTAATGTGAAAGCGTCACTTGTTTCATGCGACGCACCACAACCTAACCCAATTGTGATTAAAAGTAGGAAAAAGTTAGCAAGGTCATCATTTATAATCTGTGCGTCATAATTTGACATGGTTGTGGTGACAAATGAGCAAGAATTGGCTAGGTCATTTGTCATTGCCTGTAAGTGGCACACAATAATGTAGCTTGTTTCTATTTTGACAAATATGCAACGGTTGTTCAGGTTTTCTAGAAGTAATGTGGCAAAATTCTGTGTAGTTGTAGTAGTAGTCTGGCAAGCAATCACATCGAATAAGGAAAAGCATGCAAATTGCAAAAGAAATTAATTATGCAAAAGAAGAGGGGTAGATCTGTTTCTTGGAATCTTAGAACTTTGACCGGAAAGAGTAGACAACTATTGTATATAATAACACATAATATTGCTTATTTATGAGAAACTAAATAGAAAGGGATATTGGCGAGAGTTGCAACTTTAAAAAGGAAAGGATAATAGTAGAAAGAGAGTTGGAATACTGCTGTATGAAGAAATGATAGATAAAATAGTAGATGTAAGAAGAATAAGTGATAAGCTAAACAGCTATTAAATTATATTATATAAGGAGATTATTAATGTTGTTAATATTTATGCACCTGCAAATGCTTCGAGGAGAGGATTAAAAGGCAATTTCAGAAGGAGATTGATGGACTAATGCAAGGTATTCTAAGGTGTTGGCTTCAATTGATATGTAGGGAAGATAGTGGATATGGTTTTGGTGATAGCAATCTAATGGGAGATTCCATTATTGATTTTGCAGTGGCTTTTGAGATAGTGATTGCAAATATATATGTAAGGAAGAGATGAACATATAATAACCTTTAAGAATGGATCAGTTTTTTCATAAATAAATTATTTTTAAACAATGAATAGAGAGATTGACATGCAAAGATTGTAAAGTTGTGGTAGGGAAGAGTTGACCACACAATGCAGGGTAGTAGTCTTAGATGTATATAGGAAGTTAACAGAAAAGAAACAAAATTGAGAAGTATCTAATGATAAGATGCCGAAATTTAAAAGAAGAAACTATTGCATTTCCAGGGATAAACTATTAAAGCAGGGGAACCAGTACTTAAGAACTGAACCAAGTTGAAGACCAAATGATTGATTGTATAAAAGAGTAAATAGAGATGTCCCAGGGGGAGGGGGTCACAGGGCCGAAGATATACACAAATAAAGTGTATGGTTGAATAATGAGTTACAAGGGACAATTAACTAAAGAGCATTTGATTTAAACAATGGCAGATGTAGGGTAATTCGAAAGACATAGAAGACTAAGATTGATGCAAAAGTAATAATAAATATGGCTAAGTATATAGCACATGCTAAACTGTAGGATGCTTGGGTTCAAAAGAATGGGAGAATAAAGCTTGTAAAACAGCTAAAGTAAGAAAAAAACTAAAATATTGATCAAGTTAGATACAGTAAGAATGAGGATAATAGGATAGCTAGAAGGTGAAGAAATTAAAGAAAGATGGAGGTGCTATTTTCAGAATTTTAAATTATGATTTTACTAGAGATATTTTTTTTAATAAGATAAATTAATGAGTTGTCTGGATTTTCTTTTTACAACTCATAAAACTAGGATAGGGATTAATTTGAAAAGGTAAGGCATTAGTGCTAGATGAAATAATTATTGAGATTTAGAAAGTCATGGGTGATCTTAGATTAATTTGGCTTACTAATTCAATGAAATTTTGTGAACCAAGATAATGCTAGATTAGACTAGAAGTATTTTATTGCCTATTTATGAGACTGAAGATGATGTACAGAAGTTATAGGAAAGTAAATTTGTGAGGCTCTATGATGTAATGAGAAAGAGTAGTTGAACAAAATCTTAGAGAATCAATTTGAATTTATGCCTAAAATGTCAATAATAGAGGTTATATTCTTTCTTAGACAATTGGTAAGAAAATATAAGGAAAAGGGAAAAAATCTACATGTGGTCTAAATTGACTTGGAGTTTGCTTGTGATAGGGTGCCAGGAAAGGTAACTTGATGGGCTTCAAGAAGGAAGTGTGTCCATGATTGAGCCATTGAAATCATTAAAGATATGTCATATGTGTGTTGGAGTTTTGTCGAGTGTTTGGTGTCATTCTGGTATAACAAATGGATTCCCAGTAACAAAAAATCCATAATATGTTTGCATGAAGGATCAATGCTAGTCTATATCTTTTTACAACATTTATAGATGAACTTATGGCCAAATTCTAGGAAGAGATGCCTTGGTATATGCTATTCATAGTTGATATACTAGTGGTTGATGAGAAAAGTAGATCGAATTCAAAATTATATTTGTAGAAGAAAGCATTAGAGGACAATTACTTAAAAATCAGCAAAGAAAAATCAAATTATATGTTATGTAATTTTACTAAATATAGAAATGAAGATGAGGTTGCAATTAAGATTGATGGAAAAGAGATACCGCAAATTGATAGGTTTCATTGTTTAGGACCTATTGCAAAAAAAAAACAATTGATGGATAGATAAAGATATGTTACTGGATTAAAGTTGATTGGATGAATTGGCAAGGTGCTTCTGGGGTATTATGTGATTGATGCATACCTTAGAAACTTATGGAAAATTTTCATATAGAACAATAATAAAGCCTAAAATGTTATATGGCTTTGAATGTTGGCAATAAAGAAGGTTTAGGAAACAAGTTTAGCGTCTATGAAAATGTTAAGATGGATGTATTATAAAACTACAAAGGATAGATTGAGAAATGAGTCTATTAGAATAGTTGTTGGAGTTGTATTAATTAAGTACAAAGTGATGGAGAACGATTGAGATGGCATATGCATGTACAATAAAGATCTAAGATTTTGAGGAAGCTCTAGTAAAAAGGATACTTTAATTTTTGTTGAAGGATGTAGGAATAGGGGACAACCTAAGATGACATGGATAATGGTTGTGAAAAAGATATGGTAATGCTTGAAGGTATATAAGAGGTGGCTAAGGATTCATCTAATGATATGGCCTAGTATGTCCCACTAGTACTGTACTGTTCTAACAAGAAAACAATACCTAGTATGTCCCTGGTACATGGTTGCTTATGAACCAAGATGTAACAACTGGCCCCGGTTGGTAGTAGGCAGGATGGACAATGATGATTATGTTTCAACTCTTGGGATGGCTTGGTGTTCTGGTGTGTGTGTGTATATATATATCCTCTTTATTCATGTTGTTGGTGGTTGTTTCAATCGATCCTGATAAATTTTGACCATCCGGTACCATAACAAACAAGGACCAAACCAAGATGGGTATTGGTGCCGAGACTTTAATTCTTGGGTGTGGCCATTCTTGGCAGATGAGAATCCATAAGGCCGACCTAAAAAAATTGGGATAAGGCTTGATTATTATGGTCATGGTTATGAGGATATGGTAAAATATGTCGAGTCATGGTTTCGGGTTAACAATACCAGAGAAGAAACAAAGTAATACTTCCTATTGCTTTGACAAAATATATACAGGCTATTCAGTGCAATGTTCTTCATGGAGATAAGTTTGAAATTTTGGAATTTGATAGAACATTACCTTTAATAAGGGTCTTTCTGCATCTTTTTGGCTGCAACATATCGAGAATACTAAGTTTAAGGAAGAGCTAATTTGCTTCCATCTATTTGTAAATCTGATGTTGCTTTGATTCATGTGTTATTCACAAGTAAATTCATATTATGGTTGGTTGGGAGGTGTATTGGCATTCAGTTCAAAGTCCTTGCATATGCTACTGGAGGATGAGATTGTTAAGTAGTCATTTAAATGCATTTGGGATCCATATGTATTGAATTGTAAGCATGACTCATGCATTAATAGGAGATTGATGAATGAGATACAAGCATAAAATGCAAGGTTTGCTGTGCCAAAACCGGGGCCCGGATTGGTTGCCCGGCGTCATGGGTTGGTACGCCCTTGTTGCCGGGCCCATACCGACACAGTAGAGGAGGCGGGGGAGAGGGAGAACGGGAGGAGAAAAAGAGAGAGATAAGGGGGAGAGAGGAGGGCGACGGAGGCCGGCGAACCGTGCGGAGGACCGCGGAGGCCGGCGAGTGGAGGAGGGACCCTCTCTTTTTCTTCCTCTCCCTCTCCCTCCTTCCTCTACTCGCTCTCTTTTTTCCTCTCTTTCCTTCTCCTCCTTCTCCCCCTCTGACAGCTTTTCGTTTCGATTGCCAGAACTATCACGGTTCGCAGCTGGTATGCCTCAGTACTCTCCGAACCGTCCGGTTCGGGACGGTTCCATCGACCCTGATAAAATGAATATGAGTTGTACAATATGAAATGCCTGAATAAAGAAAGACAGTCATTTCAGATTTATAAGGATTTAACTTGATGGTTTCAGTTGGATAATCACTTATTCACCAACCAATTTTCTTCTTTTGTTCTCCTGAGAACAGCTGTAGAACATAATTATGGAGAGTATTTGTTTAGTAGTTTCAATTAGGGAAAAAGGTCTAATTGTTGGTAAAATTAAAAAGTTGAAAAAGATTCTCCAAAACTGCAAGATATATATGCCTTTTGTTTTGAAGCAGCCTCCTTGATGAAATGGAGATTTTGTGACAGAAAATCCTCCTTGTGATGGTTCTTGTTTGTCACTATTTCTTAATTTTATGATTTTTTTTGCTTGAGGCACCTTCTCTCTTGGCATCATCTTTTCTACATATTTTTGATTATTGTGAATTTGCAGATCAAAATAGCTCTGTAGAAATGAATATGGTTCGACAGTAGCTTTTCATTGAGTCATCCACCAACTTGAACTCAAATTAACTTTTGGTATAGTGTGGAAGGTTCATTAATGACCCAAAAAGTCATTGGATTTGAACTGGGTAGAAGTCCAAAGTCCATGACAATAGCTATGAAATGAATGCAAAGTCCAAAGTCCAAAGTCCATTTCATAGCTGTTGTCATTAATAACTGCTCTGGTCTTTTGTTCAGCGATCTTTAAATTTTCTCTAGTAATTATGCATAAATCAGATAGCAAAGCAACATGCTTTGGATGGGTTCAGTGAAATGCTTCATATATATGAGTTTAGTTTTTAGACCCTCTTATAATTGGTGAATTACTCAGATTAACTTACTTTAGATTCACATTCTTATACTATTGCCAACATTTAGGACATTCATCACTCTAGTGCTTCATCATGTGTGGTGTTCTTATGGTAAAAAATCATGATCTGCCTAATGGCTGACAGATTTTATTGCACATCAATCGCAATGTAGTTATTAAAACTTGTGAGTATGCAGAGACCATTTTCAACAAAGCTGCTGATTGTCAAAAGTTTCTTGGTGCATGTAGCATTGGAGGGTCCACACTAAGTGACCTCCTGATTACTACACATTTCTCATCAATTTATATGTAACTTGTCAAAGATTTCTATCTAAGTGCAAAAGTTAGACTTATGTAATAGTTTATATCTTGTATTATGCAAAATCTTTGTTTAAAATTACTATGCTTACTTGAAATTCTTAATTCTTTAGTTACTTCATATATTTTACCATGGCAAATTGAACTTTTTTTGTAGCTTCTTTCTGGAGCAACTTTTTTGGGGGCTGCATTTTGTTTCGGTGCTTTCTGCTTCAAAAGCCTCTACGGTTTCCTAGCATTGTTTTCGGTTGGGGAACTTCTAGTTTTTGCAACACAGGTATAGTTGTATGGCAAACAGAATTTGCCTTAGATCAACTTTCAAAATGTCCATTTCTTAACAAAACAAGTCTTGTATCAGCAAGTATATGTTGTGTGCACTTCATCATGTAAAGTGTAAACACTAGAATAAAGTTTCTCTCTCAGCTGTTGAGATGTCACAATTATCAACATTGACTCACTTCAGTATGTGATCCACATAAGAACCATTGATGCAAGTCTATTACTTGGAATTTTGCACTTTGTACATTCTACTTAAACCTTCTAATAGAGGGCATGCCGTCTCCTTTTTAATATGAAATACATGCAATATGTAATGGAGTATTTTGCTGAATTTTCATCTGAAATAGTAGTAGAACAAAAATCCTTATTAGGGAGAATTAAATAATGACAAATCTGAAAATGTAAGGAGAGTTGTGCTAATATTGGATTTGGACGAGGCAGTGTTTAGTATATGAAGGGGAAGTACTTGTGAAAAATTTGACCTTTCTAGTTAAGAGTTCCATATTTAAAAGGCCTCTATCTCCCGTTGTAAACCCTGATGGTCTCTTGGAAGTTGTCCTGGCTTAAGATTGTTTTTTCTTTCCCTTTATCAAAATAAAAATGCAAAGATATCAACCAACCCTCATCTATACATCAGCTAATCAGCAATAGTGGCTGTAACATTTGGATTGTTACTTGAGTGGTTCACAACAAGCAGCTTTATCCAAAGGAATCCATAAAAAAGAGACCATGGTTAGTCTACCTAGACATGTCCTTAAGAAGCCTCCCAAACAGCAATTAAATAATCTTTTTTTCCCAAGAGTATACCATCTCCTGGCTACCCTCATTATTATGGCCAATTGGCCATTAACACCAATTCCTGGTAAGGGACTTTTTACCTGGATGAAAGTGTTGGGAGCACTTATCCGTCTGAAAAATTGTAATTGAAGACATGAAACTTTTATTAAATGCTTTATCTTGTAATGTGGATCTGAGGATGTTCTGGGCAAATGTGATATGTTTTTATGTTATTCATCATACTATGCCAAGCAGTAGATCTTAATAGCTTCAATATTTTTTGTACTATTATGTATATATGAAACCTAGGTGCTTCCACAGCCTAATTATTTTGAGTGTGTTTCCGTGCTTTGGCACAAACTCCAAATTCTGGCTACTGAGACCATGCACTAGATGATGAAGTGAATTATGGTATCTTGTTTAATTCAATTTGATGAATCGCGTGCTTGAAAATGCTGCCTAGAATGCAACAATTTGTCTACCAGAACAATTTTGGGAGCCCAAAGGGGGATGATACTAGCTAGATTTTCCTTGAACTTTATGAACCATGTTTATATGCATGCAGACTATTGTTGGTCTATGGCTGTGCTTATGAGCTTGAAAACCAAATTTAAGACCTTGATGGCACAACGGTTCAGAATCGTGGATGGAGTAATTGTTATTGATATCACCACAACTAGTATGAGCATTTGATATGATCATAATTGCAATAAGCTAGTCATATGAAAGGTATGTAGTGCCACATGTTGGTGCCATGCAAGCCAAGCACTTGTTATTTTGTATGTTATGCGGTGCCTTGGTACTCATTATCATGCAGTTGTGCCACATGTCAGTCAGGCCTGGCATGGTATGTGTTGTTCCATGCCAACCAGCACAGTCTGCACTTTAATCATTAGTCATGTGTTTTATATTTTAATTTGTTTATAAACTTAGGGTTGAGTAGTCAGTCTTACATCTGCAACATGGAAATTCAGAATGTGGCAGTTAATGTCTATGTAGCACTCGCCATATTGGCGCATATTAGCTTAGCTGCGCTCAATAGGCCCAAGAACATGCTCATTCTTCAGCCGTAGAGAGTAACTGGTAATGCATGTCTGGTATTCAGATTGTATCTAGTATTTATGTGACGATCTGAATGTCAGAATGTCCATGTTATGAGATAAAACAAGTGATAGAATTGCAGTACTTTGAAATTCATGCTTCTTAGGCTGTTCTTATTTACTTATGCATACATAAGAACCAAAAAATTTATTTTAATTGTAATATATATGCACTACTATTTTGTGCCCTGTTTATTCTTACTGATATATAAAATTGAGCTCTTTGTTCAAGGCTAGCTTACCATTTATAGATTTTCCATGATATCTTGCCCTGTAGAAGGTCACTAAAGTGCTATCATTAATTTAGAAAGTCTGTTACTGCTATATTGCAAATTCTGTTTTATATGGTTTTTGTATACTTTTGCAGGGTCCAGTAAATTATGTATGTCTTCACTGTGTTAAACCTAGCTTGAGACCGCTATCAATGGCTATGTCCACCGTTTCTATCCACATATTTGGTGATGTACCATCTTCACCCTTAGTTGGGTTGTTACAGGTTTGTCATAGCACTTTGGTTGCTCTGATTCATCAAATTAAATTTATGACTGTGGTAGCAAGGTTATTCATTGCTAATACTGGGTTTATTGTCTCAACTTATCTGGACTGAATTTCTGATATATACTTATGGAAATTCCGGCAAAACCAACTATAGTTTCAATTTGAAATTAAAAATAATATATTTTATGTTTAGCTTGTGCTACAACAGAGACTTATTGGAATGGTTGCAATAAGTAAAGGACTAATGCATGTAATCTATGAATATGACTTGAAGCAAAGCCAATCTTCAAACCCCTCAAATCTATTAAAATCTATAATCTGTTAGAAAAATGATACTTCATGGTAATATATGCTGACGAAATAGATGTACAAATTCATTGCATGGAAGTTTAAATATCAAGATGTTGATACCCTTCTTATGCATCTTAAAATGCATCTTGAAAATTGCATTCGGATGGACTTTTACCGCCAAATATCTTGCAGTAAATGCCTTTACTAGTTTAAGTATTGTCATATATGTCAGAATTTTTTTTTCCCTCGCATAGACACATTTACAATGTTGATGGTAGCATATAGTAAGGAGGAGCTACCAAAATTCTTTTGACAATTTAAAGATACAGACAAATTGGAGTACTCTCATTGGTTGTAGCCATATAAGAACATAAAAAATTGTTACTGTCTATTATCTTCCTTCATGCCTTGTCTATGTTAGGAAAGTAATTAGCTAGGTTGTCCACTAAGGTGATATAATTCATTAAAAAAAGTAGTTGGTCTTAGTCTCCCGATACTCTACAACATCCATGCATTAACAGGATGAATCTTGATCCATGAGTATGCATTAGATGAAGGGGAACACCAAGGTTTTAGAATCCATCAAAACGGGACAATACGATCGGTACCATATTGTTCTGATGGAAAACCAACAGCTATACAGGCCTCAGGATGTCAAAATGCTTGGACCTATATATACCAACTGTATTTGTTCGGTATAGACAATACTATATTGGTTGCTTTTTGCCATTCTGGTATTGTAATGATATCGTACCATTTCGATGAAAAACCCATACCAGAACTTAAAATCCTGGGCGATTGTCTTTTTGTTCTATTACACATAGCATAAATCTTATGACTTGTAATCTTTGAAAATCAACATCAAGTTTTAGTACAATCACTTTACATACTCCAATTACATGCTCCAATCTCATGTAACTAGTGGCAGCACAAATAGACCCAACCTAAAAAACAACTTGACCCAACCCTTATTTGGGTCAGGTTTGGGTCAAGGATCTTTTATTTACGGTCGGGTATGGGTCAAATTTTCTAACCAAACTATAAATGGGGTGGGTGTGGGTCAGAGCTTTGACTTGACTCGGATCATGAGGATAGAATTCTATTTGGGTTAAAACAAATTAGGTTGGGTAGAGCCATAATTTTGGATAAATTTTTTTGATGTGGTTAGTTATTTTCTAAATTACTAGTTCTTTAAATCATTTTGAAAATCAGTCAGAGCATTGTAACAGTTGGATTTCTTAGGTTAGGTTAGGTTTATTAGGGATCGAATCTTGCAAAAGAGATTAGATTAGGGTCAAACAAGTGACCTGAAATGACCTGTGGTTGAGTATGGGTTGAGTGGTCTTGACCCAATATCAGGTTGGGTCAGGAATGGGTCAAGGTTTTGTATGTTGTTATCCTTACTTGTCCTGACCAAAACTACCAATACTTGAGTTGAACCCTCAAGAAATTTCGTCACAGTTGGATTGTCTTTGCTGTTAGCTGGATTTATCGGGCTTATCATATGACTTATTTTTGCTTCTTTCTCTATAATGCACTGCCAAAGAAAAAAAATCTGATAATATGAATGTGTAAAATACAGAGCTCTTGGATGATGTAAACCAAGTTTGCAGAAACTAGAGCTTTTAGGATAGATTGATGACCATGGTTGAAGGATATTTAGGTCATCACATGGACTGAAGGTGGTCTATTGGACATACCAGATGTTGGAATGGACTTGTTAGCTATGGGGGAGGTGAGGAGGTGGATTGAGTTGTATTCTAGTTTGTTTTCCTACATAAATAAATAATCTTATTTTCTTTTTTGATATTATTGGCTCATTTACCTCTAGATTCCCTTAGAATGGATTTATTTTTCCTCTTTTTTAATTTTAGTGATACACTTTCATTTCTCTATTGGTGACAGTGTCTGAAGTATTTTTTCGCTTACACAAGTTTATATTGGCTTGGATGATGATGCAGGACTATGTCCAGAACTGGAGAGAAAGTGCTCTTATACTAACATCTGTTCTTTTCATTGCAGCTGTAATATGGTGTATAGGTATGTTTCGTTCAGTGAACTTCAAAATTATTTCTTTTCAATATATATGTCAACAGGTGCACCGATGGCTTGATCAGCCAGTTTTGTTCTGATATACAGACTATTATATGCCTTCTATTGTGAATCCTAATTGTCACCTGTGAGGAAAAAAATGTAGTAGTTGGTATAAGTTTAGTGATGGTGCAGGTTCATGAATCTGTGTAGTATGAGTGCCGAAAGTATAAGGTCTGGCATTGAGTCTCCGCATGTTTTTTTCAGTCACAAATATCTGACTGTCAAGTTTCAGCATAAGCTACATTATGCTTAATCCATTGGCCTTAAGAGCATGTTTCTTCATTAGTTTTTATCAAGAGATGTAGCTTTCATCAAGACAACCTTTATTATACTCTTTCTGAAAGCTATCAGACAGTTTTCTGCAGCCTTATTATCCTCGGTGAACCTTATACCATGTTTTGTTGCATAAATCCATATTTCCAATTCATGACTGTTCTATTTTGTGTTTCTTTGGCTTCGTTTTCAACAAATTGATTGTAAAACTTTGCATTGCTTGGGCAGGTATCTTTCTTCACAGTGTGGACAGGTTTAACGAAGAAAGTGAGCATGGCATTCCTCCTGTTGAGAGATCGAACCGTAGGCCATTGCTTGATGGGAATAATGAGACATTGGAAGAATCTGCCTAGGGTCCAGAAAGTACTTTGCAAACTGGGCTACTGATGTTTTAAGCTTTGTCCTGCTGTAGATCTGTACCGAGCAATGCGACAGTGCCTAGGAGGCATGTACATGATTTTTTAGAAGGGAGGACCACTCAGAATTTTAAATTCGCTCTGGCTCTGGCTGTAAATGTATATAGCTGAATCTTTAGCTTCTGAGATTTGGAATCACTTATACAAGAGCAGAAATCCCACCCTCCTTTCTTCAGGGCAATGAGTGTATGAATTTGAATGACAACCAAATTTGGAAACATAAATTTTATTTCTATGCGAGGATTATATTTTCCAATGCATCTGCTTTTCTATTTCTTTTGTATTTTGAAGTGCAAGAGTGAATTATTTTGTTATTTGCTTGGTTGACCTGTAGTAGTTGAAGAACATGTTTTCAAGATGACAAAAATTTCTGACATGTTGTGCCTCATTGAATGGTTAAAATGTCTAAATAATCCTTGGATTTGCAAGAAGAATCTCTTTTTCAGTTGAGTGACTCATCAATAATTAATAATCTCGGTGAGTCTCTTTTCAACCTGCCTTCACCTATTGGTTAGCTATCAATTATTGGTCAGTCAGATTACTACAACTACTGTATGTTGGTGCAGGTTAAAATGTCCTGGGAAGCGAGTTAATCCTATTCTTTTCTCAGGTCATATGGTGCCAGGAAAATCATGCAAGCAGTGTTATACGTTTGTTGCACCAGATCCACTTCCCTGCAAGTTAGGTTATGCACAACGGTTGCTGCAGTTGCAGGTTGAGAGTTGAGACCTCTCGTACTAATGTGATTTTTTAAACCTTCTTTTGCAGGCTGACTGTTGTTGGCACTGGAACTGCACATGTGTTTGCATCAAGGAAGCTAGTTGTACCTGAACACTATTCTATCCAACTCAAACCCAAGCCTCCCGGCTCGAGCAAGCTCAAGCATCAGCTAAGCTGATCCAACCTGATCCTAAATTGACCCTACCCTATCAAAATCCAAGTCAATCAACTCCTCTGATTGTGCTTGATTCATTGATCAAACACTTTCCGACTTAGGGAACCCTTTCTTTGGATTATCTTATCTTCCTTAATTTAATTTATCCCAATTTGAGGATCAATCATGGCATTTGAGCTTAATTAGTCTCTAAATTTTATGCTTGCATTGAAATTAAATATTTAATGAATTTAATACAAGTTTTGGATTAGCTAAGCCGCTATTGGATTCTTTGTGTCCTCATCCCATGACCTATACCCTCTTATTATAAGTGCATCCTAAGAAGATTCTTCTCTTTGAATTAAATATAAGTTTGGATTAGCTAAGCCGCCATTGGATCTCTCGTGTCCTCACCTCAAGACCCATATCCTCTTATTATAAGTGCATCCTAAGAAGAATCTTCTCTTACTTATGGACGTGCACTATGATATAACCATTCCCATCTCCGCCCACTATAACTCTTTCTCTTCGTGGGATCACTTGCCAAGTGCCATAAGAGACTTTCACTTCATCATTTCTCCCAACTAACTTAATTCCCCTTGCTCTTCTCTTGCAATGTCGACACTCATAAATTTTTTATATACTTCCAACCTTGTATCTAATCCTAGCTTTACTAAATAACAAATTGTAAATTTTTTCTCATAACTAACTTTATCCATTTGGATACTAAATTCTGAATGCATTGGCTTAATTTTGGCGCCCATGTTTAGCCCTTTTATCCTCTTTAGAAGATTTAAATAACCCTAAATTCTCCCCAAAACTTAATATATTTACATCAATGCCATCATTAACCTATACCACTGGATACCCTCCACCTCACCTATTTTTTTGAGGAAGGAAAGATCCGATCAAATTTCTCCACCTAGCTTATATCCCCATCCTTAGATTAAACTCCCTCCCCTAATCCTAGCCCTTTCTTCTCTCCTATAATATTAGCTTTTCGAAGAAACACAACTAAACAAATGTATCCTCATTAAATCTCTACTATCTACCTCTTCAATCATCTCTCGTTCTCCTTAGTTAATAGGATCTTACCATCTCAAATTCAAATATTGCCTTCAAACCAAACCCTCTCCTCTTTATGCAATTCTAGCCCTCCTAATTTATTATAATCATTAAATCACTCTAGGTTTTGTTAAGTATATTTGTTGTGCTTGGCCTTAGAGTTGGGCAACTGGACGGGTTAAGATTAATAGGATTGCAAGGATCTAGTATAATAGGTAATATATGATCGAGCATATTCGGGTAGCTAGGCTTAGATCAGATTGTCTATGATCAGGTTTGTCCAGGTATAATCAGGTGTGTTTGGCTAGAATTGGGTATGATCGAGTAGGATTAAGTAGCTAGGATTAGGATCGGGTGTAATCAAGTAGGATCGGTTTGATTGAGTAGGATTGGGTATGATGCAACCTAGTAAAGAAGTTATTTGATCTTATTATAGCTGAAGCATGTCTATAACTAGATATTATATTATTATTGTCACCGAATCGCTTGTTGCTAATAACTTTAGGAGCTTTGGTTGGCCCGCAACCTTGAAGGATTTGAGATGAAAAACACTTCTCTAGTAGTCATCACTTAATTGGTGCCTTCTCTTTTTAGTAAGTGTTTGGGCTTTATTTACTATCTTTATGTCTCAAAAGGCTAGTGCCTGGGATTCTTCCTTAAGAGTTCTTCTTTTAACCTACCCTACATTACTCAGGAACCCTCTTAAACTAGGCTTTGGGAAGATAATTTTTGATGGTTTTGCTCAACAAACTTCTACAGGCATTAGTTTCATTACCCATGATGAAAGTTGGAGGTTTCTAATGACCGGAGGAAACGCTCTTTCTGATCCTTGTTACTAAATTTCATATCTACTCTTGAGCGTGTGCTACTATTACTCCCATAGCCCAAAGAAGATTTGGCTTGTGGGTTATTTGAGTCATTTTTTGGATGCGGGGAGTTGGACACTTAGGTGACCCTTAAATTCATGATAACCAGCCAACCTAGTTGCGAACTTGGGAGCTCCTTATCCATTTAGCTATCTAATGCAGATACCATAGGCATAAGCTTCCTTAAAATGTAATTCGGGAGGAAAAAGATGAGAAAATCCAGAAGTATTATGTGCTAGAAATTGCATAGGCAACTTGCCTTAATTATAAATCAATATTTAATTACTTTTGGTTATAAAATGTCACTATTTATTTTCTCCAATCTAATATAAGCCTATCATATATGAATGTAAACAATATTCAAAGACTTAATATTTATAAGATGTAAATTGTATTTATATGTCTTTACTATACTCTACATAGAGAGCTTTATCTCTTATGCAAAGGTCCAGTTAATACTAAAATCTTTATCGATAAACTAGTATATATAAATCAACCATCTATCTCAAATACTCTATTTATCTCAAGCAATTGATCGGGTTTTGTTTCTGCCTTATTTGGTTTTCTCTTGCAAATTACTTTTATGAAAAAATATCAAAGTTTTTGTGGTTTAGACATATATATATATATATATATATATATATATATATATATATATATATATATATATATATATATATATACAACACACTTCACCTAATTGACCATATACATCTTAATTGATTCGACATGCTTGATACTCACATCAACATAAAATTATGTTTTCTTCAAAAGCACTAGTATGACATCTAAATTTAATATATGTTGTCAATTTGCCTACTTGATTAAACACAAATCTCTATTATTAATAGTTTATAACAAAAATATGCATAGAAAATATTTTAAAGGTTTTAGATAAATTTCTATGGAAAAATAGAAAGATCCATGAATACAAAGACAAATTGAAAGTGTTTTTAAATAATAAAATAATACAATATAAGTATGTCAATGGATATGCTGACAATTTATGAATGTCCCATCAATTAAATTTTTATAATAATTTATACATCTTTGTGATAATGGGTTTTTTTTTAGGTTGCACTTGGTAGAGAATATCTCCAAAAAGAGAGAATATTCCCAAAACGGGAAAATATCCTGCCCGACACTCTAAAAGTTTTCTACAGTAAGCATATTTAGATAAGAGCAAAGAGTAAGAGATAAAAAAAATAATTCTATTTTGTTACCTTAGATGGAAAAACTTATTCCCTTCAAAAGTGAGAGGGTAAATTTGTCACTATGGTAAAATTTAAATCATCGGAAAAATTGATGTATTGTATTCCTCACACTTATCGTACAATCCAAAAACCTAAGTGAGACTTATTATATAGAATAATCTATTCCTTTTATAGTCAATACTACCGGGATAGAATAGGAGTATCTTAAAAAAATTGATCTATTAATATTCTAAAACTCAACCTAAAAGCACGTTCGTATTATCTATATGTATTTATATATTTGTACTTATACATGCATATAATAAATTATGGGCTAGATTTATGCTTCTTAATTTCATGTAATTTGATAAAATAGTTGTTAACTATTAAGTTAGAATTAATTTTTTTTTTTAGAAGCGCCATAAGTAAATCTGTAATAAAAAATAGCATCATAATTCTTTAATAGTATGAGTGCGAACAAGTATTACAAATTGTTCCAAATATCTCTAGTGTTCATATATATGACAGGTCAAAAAATCTAAAATTTGGAGCATCTAAAAAAAACTTATCCATCTAAAACTTATCTCCTCTACCACGCACAATCTTTGAAAATTAATGCTACATTGCTCGTTGTGCTCACTGCTATATTTATTCTGCACATCGAGTCGCATGCACGGCACGCTTTTGCTTTCCAGGGTTTGTGGTTTTTTTTTTGCCGGAAAAAAGGGAAGAGGGGGTTGAGGAGAACATCACCCACGTAGCAATCCCCTGCTGGGGAATATTCGATATGAGCAGACAAATTTTATTCATACCCTCTCCACGTGCGGGGGAGCCCCACCAACATGGCTATATGTGAGTATGTCACACCAGCATCGTCTAAGTACCGGCAGATTAAAAGACGACTCTCCGTATTTAATCGATGCCTATGCATTTCGAATCTGAGCCACTCTGTTAAAATTTTAACCCTGTCCCAGCCGTGCTACCACCTTGTTGGTGGGTTTGTGGTTTTCCAATACCGATTTTAAGCTGGCGGGGAGACGGAAGATGATAGGCGAAGCGTAGGGTTGTCTCTCATTCATATTAGTAGGTTTCGCTCCTCCCAACTCAATTCCTTCCTCTAATGCTCGCAGATCCCACGCCCTAAACATCCCAAGATGGTCTGGGGATTGATTCCCGTCGATTCCCTTCGAGGTATCCTTCTTTCATGAACTCTCTCGTTTTTTTTTTTCGTCTTTCTTTTGATTGATTCTGCTGGCTTCTTATGTCATTTCTTTTTCAATTTGATCTGTTATGTTTGGCATCTGCAAATCTTTATATGTTTGTTCGATTTATGCTGATAGTTCCACGATTTTCTTGGATTCTATTTGGCGTGATTGTTCGGTTTGACAGGTGCACAGAAGTACTACATCTTCTCCAAGGGAACATACAACGTTGGTCGAAAAGGTTCGGCCTTTCTAGGTGCCTTCGTTCCCCTTTTATGATGGGAGTTTAAGGTTGAGGGTTTAAATGCATTCCTCCCATCTTATGTAAATTTCAAGGAAGTTTAGAAAAAAATTAGGAACTGAGAAAAGAACAATAAAAACCGATATTTTTTTGGTTATTTTTGTAGTTTTCTTATTGGACTAATTTAAATGAAGTTCGCACGGCCCATTTCGTGCCACCACCTTTTCACCCAGTTGGTAATGTCACAGCTTGATGCTACTAATTGACTGTTGAAATGACCGCGATATGTTTGTTGGTTTTGGGTGGTGTGGAAATGGGTGGTGTGGGAAGTCATGTAAGACCATGGGTTCTTCGGATGATGGTGTGTTTCTAAATGATTCTTTTCTTAGATGCCACTGATCTTACAGCTCATATTATCAATTAATGGACAAAGTCAAAATAAATGCTGTTGAATGGAGTTAAAAACCTAATTCTACTTCTGTGAAGTGAAGATGGAACTGATATACATTCTTCTATTGTAGAATTTTCATGCTTATTGAACTCACAATTTTCTTTTGTAGATTGTGATATTATTGTCCAAACAGACACATCAGTATCCCGAGTTCATGCAGAGATTATTGTTGATAAAATGACTTTTATTGATCCTTCTCATAGTGGGTCTGGTACTTTTCCCTCCTATGTCCGGATCGTTGATCGCTCAAGATACGGTACATCTGTTAATAGAGAATTTGGGGCTGAGGGAGTTCGTTTGCGTAAAGGTCAAGAGGCAAAACTTAAAGATGGGGATTTGGTAACATTTGGAACCGGCAATGCAACCGTCAGGTGAGTAATAATTTTGAATATGACACAATGATGCCTTTTTTAGTGATAATGGTCAGTTGATGCTCTGTTGCATAGACTTTACCTAGAATGTTGCTTTTAATATCTAAGATTTTATTCTGTGGTTTATTATTTTTAGCAGGTGCTGCTAGTGTTGTATACTTCAAGTACTCTTCTGGTTTTTTAATGATTTGCTTATTTATTTATCTAACTTATTGCTTGTTGGCCTTCATTGCAGGTTTTGTTTTGTGCCCTTTGTAATCTTTCTTCATTGCTCAAAGCCCATCCAAGCAAATCGTTCACTTGAAGCCAGCATTTCATCTATTGGTTTGTTCTTATTCTGTTTCTGAATTTGTCATTTATTAAGTGATGTTGTTTTTTTCCCTGAAGTTAAAATACCTTATCATACCTGTTAATTGAGCTGTAGTATGTCTTCTGTACTTTATAGACCTCTTTCTGTAGTAACAAGGTAGTTAGCTGGCCATCAGTTTGATCATATAATTATCCTTTTCCAATAACTCAACAATTTCTTTACTGCCAAGTTGTTTCCATGATGATGCATGTCACTCAGCTGATTAAAAGGGATCACTTCTGGAATGTGTATCTGACCTAACTCTTTCCAGTGAAGGCTTGTTAATTTCCTTTAATAAGACTGCAGTTCTTTTCAAGTTTCTGTGATGGTGGAAATATAATGAGAGTTCTTTCTTTTCGTAGTTGATGTCATAAGAAACATGGAAAATGTTTATAAATAATATGCGACAATTAAACGTATATTAAACTTGATTATTTCTTCTTTTTTCCCCTTCTTCTTTTTTTTTTCCTTTTTTGTGGTGGGGTGGGTTTTTTCTTTGGGGGCAGGGTGACGAGGGGTCAGCAGATGCTAAAATGCTGGAGTTATGATGTTGCATCATGTATAAACATGGTGATGTGAACATGTTAGAAGGTGCTAAAGCTATAATGATACACAGTTGCTTTGTGTATAAACATTTTGATATTTGTGTAAAGGGGCTATAGCTTATTATCAGTCTGTATAATAGGTTACTGTTTTTATAAACTTGTGTTTAAAGTTATTTAACAGGAATAGAGAAATTAAAGGTAAAAAGTATAACCCGAGAAAAAGCTTTTTCATTTGTTTGTGGACCTACTATGATGTAGCATGACATGTCAAGTGGCCATATTGTAATTTCTTCCTACAAATTACACAATATAATTAATCACTGGTTCAAAAGGACATGTCTAATGATATCAAGACATTGTGAAAATTAGTTTTCTAAAGTACATGTTTAATGATATAAAGACATTGTGAAGATTAGTTCGAATGTTTGCCTAACCTTGACCACTTTTCTAAACTAAGGGTCTCCTTGTTCTTGAAGTCACTGTTTTATGAAGGCTTGTAAGTTTATGATTTCTTGAACTAGCCCTTTTTTTTTTTAAATTATGCTGATGCTTTCTATTCTGTAATTAAGGGGCGAACATTACTTGTACTTGGAGCAATGAGTGCACACATGTTCTTGTTGACGAATCTTCTTCAATAACACTTGAGCTTATTGAAGCAATTCTTTCTAAGAAACCAGTTGTCCTCAGTGATTGGTGTGAGGTATCTTCTAATATTCTCTTGAATATCTTTCTTTGGCAGGAAAAATCTATTGAATAAACCATCACATGGGCTTACTGCCTGTTCTATTGATTTTATTATTTTATGTTTCCTTAGTTATATATTTGTTTCTTGGCATGGAAAAGTTCCTAAATTTATTATTCTTTTCTAAATATCCATTTTCTTGATTGTCATTTATTTAGAAAATATAAGCAAAATAGAGCATACTAGGAGGTTTGCACATTATATATATATATATTATATTGTATTTATATATTATATATATTATATTTATATATTCCTTGTTTGTTGACATGAGAGTGCTAGTGGATTAACATGACTAGTGATAAATGTTGTGAAGTTTAATAGTGGGCTAATTTTTACATGTATGAGAAAGAATCAAGCAAGGATATGCCATCTATATACTTGTGAAAATGCTATTAAACAATTTCAACTCAACTCAACTAAGCCTTAATCCCAAACTAGTTGGTCGGCTGCATGAATCTTTTCCTCCACTACTCTGTTTAGGGTCACACTCTTTGAAAGATGTAGCGATATTAATTCCTTCTTCACTACTTCATCCCATGTAATTTTTGCTTTACATGTACCCATCTTTTCTTCTATATATATCAAATCACTCCTTCAAATTGGTGTATCTCTCAACCTATATTGTACATGTCCAAACCATCTAAGTCGTCTTTCTCTTAACTTTTTCTCAATCAGTGCTACCTCTACCTTTTATGAATGATTTTATTTCCTATCCTATCTTTTCTTGTGTGAAAATGCCACTAAATAATATCTTCTTTATTTTTTTTTGGTACAACGGCTGCTTACACTACTCTAGCATGAGTACAGCCAACAGAATATCTTCTTTAATTTAATGTACTAGACATGATAATATATTGCAAATGATGGTCGGCACTTTTTTCTCTCTGATTTTAGCAAAATATCTTATTCAAGTATTATATGGTTCATTTCTATTATTGAAAGGTAGCTTTAGGTTCCAAATAACATGTTGGAGTTGCTATTTGCATGATCATTTAACAGAATTACGTACAATTAACATTGTATAAGCTTACCGGTGAGAATGAAATATTTGAACTTGCTCTATAATTTCTATAGCTTAAGCTATTTCTGCAATGAATACATCTTTTAGATCAATATAGACTAGAAAATTGTGCATGTACTAATGCGAACTAGTAAATTTAGTAATTTTTGAATTTTGGGTCATCACTAATGTTGACAAAATGGCCTGTCATGGATTCAAAAATATGTCAAGACACATGGTGTTATTCTATTCTGTTGTCTAAACAACAAATGTGCAGTTGAAGATTATTTTAACCACATGATATTTGAATTCAATTCAATCATCTAACCATGTCAAATACATTTAGTATGTTTTGTTTAGGTTTAGCATTAGAAATTACCATATTTCTCTTTTGAAGGGTTTTGAAGTGATTTGTAAAAGAGAGCAACATGTATGGAAGGGAGTCTATCCAGGCGATGGATTATAGGAAAACTTTCACCCTCTCTCAAAACTTTTTCCCTTTCTATGATATATTTCTGTTGAGGGGTTTGCCTTTTGCCTTGTTGAATACTTCAGGACAATGCTATTGACTGATATCTTGCCACTAGTATAGAGTGTGCCCTTAGAGCATGTGTCTAGTCTATTCCTTGGAAGCATCGTAAAAGTATTTCATTGGATTACCTTCTTTAAAGAGTTCTTCCTAGCATAGTACACCTGGTTGCAATCTTCATTGCTTTCTGGTCATCTTCATCAGTATGGTTTGGAAAAGTCTCAAACTCAACGAAGCTTGACTTTATGATGCCAAAACTTTTCATCATCAACTCCCGACATGGTTGATATCAACTCATTTCTGGTCTCTATGATCTTGAAGGCGTGCCTCCAAAAATTTTAAGAATGTAGTGTTATAACTTATGCTGAGGGGTATTTCAAGGGAGGTGACAACTGATCCAAAGTAGTCTGCTAGGATCTTTTTTACTTTGAGCGGCATGAACACAATGGTTCTCATTGAAATTATCTATGGGGAATTTGCATGATCCGTAAAGGTCCTTAATTGCGGTGCTCAGCATCAATGTTTGTGTAAGTATTATGAGAATGAGCTTGGAGTTAGTAATGACTAGAAGCTATTCGACATTGTGGGCTCTTGCCATCCATTCCCCTGCAATCAGGCTCTGTATTTAATGGTGCTATTGGTGTCCCCTAACTTGAGCTGATATCCTAAGGGAAAAAAAAATCATACGCCTAGAGATATAGGTGTCACTCCAATGCCCTTACCTCGAGAGTTAGGAGCCTTGTCAAAATACGGTTTCCATTGCCTCTTCTTAACCTTTTTCTTGGCAATTTCAAGAGCCCTGATTTCTTCACCAGGAAAATCCATATGCACATGCTTGTAGGCTAGCTGAGGCAAGAGAGCTTTTGGCCCTTGTTGCTCTCTGGGTGATGAAACTAGGTGGAATTAGCTAACAACATCTCCCACTGGATTGGGCTTATTTGGGAAGAGCTAGCTTATCAAACATGTACCTAAAGGGGGCCATTTTGTCAAGTGAATGGTGTGGGCAAGGACATAGTGCTTTATCTTCTGAGAGGATTATACCAATGGTAGACAAGTCTTCTCCACTGCTGTGTAATTCTCATAATCAAGCCCTGTGCAACTAAGGTACTTTATGGCTCTTCCTTTTTATTGGTTTCATCATGCTGATGCAGTCAATGATGTCTAGTTTAGTTATTGACTTTTGTTTCTTTTATTGCCTCTTGATATTCTCTATATGACGTGGGTGTTATGGGTTCGAAACACGGAAACAACCTCTCCACATGTGGGGGTAAGACTACATTCATTAGACCCTTCGCAGACCCCACAGCAACGGGAGCCCCATCCAATAGGACCTTTGATATTCTCTAATTGCAGTTCCTTTATTTGAGGTAATTTTTCAAACTGCAGAGACTGAAAGTAAAACAATTGAAACTGCAGGAATTGCTGAAAACCAAACTAATTTGGCATTGGCTGAAAATGAAGCCCAAGTATTTGGGCTCATTCTTTGATTCTTTAGTCTGTGATGACCTTTTTGCTACTTCTAAGGATATTTTATTTCTATTGGTGTATTCTCTTGTTTGCATAACCTTACTCATTTTTTATTGATTCTAACAACAAAATTGCCCTTATGCTAATATGTTGTTTTCAGGTCCTTGCTGAGCAAAAAATTCGCACAGAAATTCCTTCTTGTACCTCGTAAGTCATAATATGTTCTGTTGGGAGTTGAGAATTGATGTTTCTTCTTAAGTTCTAGCGTCATCTCGGTATCTCTCAATGAGCACAGGACATAATTCATCTTGAACTTTTTGTAAAGTTTGAACTTTGAAGTTCACCAGAATCACTTCTGATTCATTTTTCAGCTACATTCCAAGTTTGACTGTAGATGGGATATTGGTAAGGGTTGTAGATCCCAAGTCTCGAGAGAAATGCCTAGCAGGCTATACCTTTGTTATGGTATCTTCACATAAGGTAATATTCTTGTTCCTCTGCTTATATTAAAATTTAGACATCCTTCCTCTTATTCCACTTCGGTGCAGTATAAATTTGGTGATAAGTTCCAATCTTTACTCGAAGTTGCTGGAGCAAAATCTTTCCATGTTGATGAATTTTGTTCAAGTAGCCAGGTAAGCGAACTTTATTTATATTTTTAAATTTATTAGCTAATTTTTCCAGTGGCTATCCATCAAATGAAAACTCTGCTGATATCTTTTTCTGTTTTTGTGATCTTGTAGATCCTTCATAGCATTTTATGTTAGGTAGTCATATTTACTTAGTGCAATATCTATTTGTAACATTTAAGATGCGTTCAGTTGGTCAAGTGGTTCATGAACTTAGGGTTTTGCATGCATTTGAAGACTAAGATAAGGTTCCTTCTGATACTGCTCTACTTGTTTTTGATTGGAAATACCTTAAAGCTGGTGGTATCTGGAAGATAGGCTACCTAGTATTCTTATTTGCGGTTTTCAAGCAGAATAAGACCTGAGTGCTTCTGTTGTTTCATTTGCTACTTTGATGTTTATATTTTTAAAAAGAACTGAGAACTCTTGTTACAAAGTATTGCAACCTTATCGGTTTTTTAGATTTTAATCCAAATCTGTTGTTGCATTCAGATATTATCCAAATATTAGAAAATCATACTGTTGAAGCATAAGAAAGACACCAAGAATACCCCTTTCTTGTTCAATTGCTCTTAATTTTATATATTCATGTTTCTCTTTATTTCACTATCAATTGAAGACCATAATGCACTGGAGTTCCAGATGGAAAATAAATTCTGCTGCTGCAATTATCCATTTTCTCAAACATTGCCCAGAACCTGTCAAGGAACTTTGACTGCACTTATAAAAAGAATGCTTGATTGTAATCTTGCTACAAGGCTTCATACTCTGCCTTCCATAAAAGTCATCATCTTCAGTTTTTTTTTTAAATAAATATGAACATTTAATTTGTCACTTATTGTAACTTTTTCAGACTTCAGCGGATGGAGAAAGCAACCAAGTAGTTCTGGTAATTCCTGGAGAACGAACAAATGAATTTGATCACTTTCGTGAGCTGTCTTCTTTGTCCAGAGTCACTGAAATGAGATTGGTTGCTGCCATTTTATCTGGACACTTGGAATCTTCCATCATCAAGCCCCCTGCTTGTAAGTATTTGATGACCACTTGTCATCATAATATCAATATGAAAAAGATGCTGATTTTCATGTTTGGAGGTTGTAGACTACTTTATTCTTGGAATTTTTTCTTTTTCCAGTAGATAATGTTGCATGCTCATTAGGTGCAGGTGTTTAGAGTATGTTGAATTTGGCTTTAGGTTCATGCATGTTCAATCATGCACATAAACAAGTATGTATGTAGACACATGAGCATGCATGCATGCATATATACATGCATACATATGTAAGTACCGACTAATTGATTGTATTAAGTGGTCAATACATACAAGGTTTTAAATCCTGTGGGATGGGGGTGTCCCGGTTTCTCTATGGAGCGGGATGCCCCTTGTCCCGCCCCGTCCTAGCGGTGGTCCGGTCATGCATCCTGATAGGTATATTTCGTCTCTCTCCCTTCTTTCCTTTCTTTCTTTCTTTCTTTTTCCTTTTTCTTTCCTTCCTTTCTTTCTTTTTCTTTTATCTTCCTTTCTTTCCTTTCCTTTTTTTCTTTCTATTTCTTCTCTCTTCCTTTATTTCCTTTTTTCTTTTTTCTTCTTCTTTCTCTTACCTTTCTTCTTTCCTTCTCTTCTTTCTATTTCTTCTCCCTTTTCTTTCTCCTTTTTTCTTCTTCTTTTCTTTCACTTTTTCCTTGTCTTCATCTTTCCTTTCTTTCTCTCCCCTCTTTCTTCTTCTCTCCCCGTATGGATGGGTTTTGGAGTTCCGAACCTGTTCTGGTCCTATTTTCTCACAGGAATGGGATGGGGTGGCCAGGATGCCCCCTGTCCCACCAGGACTAAAACGTTGTATATATACATATACATATACAATACATACACACGCACACACACACACGCACACACACATATATATATGTTGTAACATGTACTAGTTCAATATACCTTGCATGCTGGTTTCTTCTTATTTTGTAATTCCTTGTGCACGTTTGCACACTAATTGCTTGTATAATGGTTGAGTCTATATATTCTCCTTTAGTTTTGTGTCTTCACAATCTTTGGTTCCAATCTTCTAGATGTACTTATTGTGCATAAGTTATTCAGACACACCAACCACTAGCTAAAGTTGCTGTAATTTCAAAGATCACTACTCCCATAACAATATCATGATGATTTCCTTTCTTGGTGCATTGTGTCAAACAGTTTTATTGTTAATGTATGGTGCACATTGTTCAGACTTCAGATACATTGACCCCCCATTAAACCCTATCTACTGCCATTCCAGCCCATTGGCCACTTTTAACCTAGTTGATATACTAGCTTTTATATACTTCTTTTTTTAGCCCTCTCGCTGGAATTTATTTTCTGGATTACCTTTTTGAGGTTCGACTTATGGGTCTATTTTGACATGCCTCTTTTTCATCCTTTGTCCACTAATATGCGTTTAAAATGAAGTTGTTCATTTTTTGACCTTTTTTCTTGATTCTATGCATGAAATTGTCTTGTCGCTCCTAATTTATGGTTTGAATTTTGTAGCCATGCTATCAAATCCTTACTCCATTTCGACTAGCCTTTATGTCCTGTGAGTCCATATTTGTCTCATGGAATCCACATTTCTTAGCTACATGTCATATTCTCCACTTATCCTGCTCATTAATCCACCATCCAATCTTTTTGATTTGCTTGGTGGTCCTTGGTACTCTACCATACTTTGTATTTGAATTCCTTTTTGAGTGTTGCTTCCTTGTTTTGACCACTTGTTGGATCGAGCTAGACTTGCACCTTTTTGGATTCTATCTTAAATTCTGGCATCCACATTTTTCTCTAAATTCTTTTCTATGTTTAATGTTGCTCTTCTTGCACATGTAACAACCAAGACCTCACCAAAAAAGACTACCAGAAGGTATTGTTTGCATTCCTTAGCCTGTATAGGTATCCGGAATCTACCTAGAGTGTATGGTTGATTTAGGACTAAAGATATGCCGACATGGGTCACACACTCTCGTTATTCTTATCATAGCATCCTCGATAGGTTAAGAGTCCAAATCTAATCAAATCCAATCACAAATACAACAATCGACTGTGGTCAACCCTAAATAGGCCCATGCTGCAGTATTCCCAAGTTTACATGGGCTATGTCTAGGTCCGCTCTAATACCATTTTTTGAAAATCTAAGACTTCACTTGAAAAGACTAGCTAAAAGGTATTTTTGGGTTCCTTAGCCTTGTATAAGTATCCAAGGTCTACCCAATATGTATAAGCAATATGGGACTAAACAAATGCTTGCACAAGTCCTCACACACACTTAAATATCACCTAGATAAGTTTGGTCATCTCATAGCCCTCGGGTTACAAGCCCACGCTGCCGAGTTTTTGGGTGAGGTCCTGGGTTATAAGGGGTGTCAAAGTGGACCATGTCCATGGCCCACTTGGACTAATGGATATTACAACATGGGCCTATTTAGTAATAATCATGAGTTGATTATAGTATCTGTGATTAGATTTGATTGTCTTTAGCCTAACAAGGACACTATGACTTTGGGGGGGGGGAGAGTATGTCATAAACGATGCTAGCATGTATTTAATCCTACATAAGTTATGCATTGGGTAGATCTTGGGTACTTATATAGGGTCAAGGAATCCAAATAATACCTTTTGGCTAGTTTTTTTTTTTCTAGGCCGTAATAACATATTTTCTTTTTGTTTCTCTCATATCACTCTTGTTTCTTATTTGATAAATTACTTTTTCCTTAACCTTGCTCGTTTATTTAATGGAATTCTGATTTGAGTGCTTTTGGTAGCCCTGCCATGCCATAATCATCCCTAATTGTTTTTCTTTGTTTTTTTTTTGTTTAAAAAATTTGATTTATTCTACCTTCTAACTTGAATCTGGTCCATTGATGCACTCTTCTGAACAATGTTAATGTTCTCGCTCTATCCAACCTTCTAAATAGTTATTAGGCTTTAATTCTTATTTTCTGGGCCTTTCCCTATACGAAGTCTCAAATTGTAGCTTCTATTCTCATGCCATCATGCCGCTTCATGGGTTGCAGCACCTTTGCTTGTGACAGGGCATCATAGTTTTTGCTTTTGTTGCCTTTAGTTCTTTGGCTACCTAGTTTAAGCTTTTTTGTGTGTCAGACATCTGGAGTTGGATCGCTTGTGGACCTACACTTTAACCCTACCATGGGACTTTTCCTACCTCACATGCTATCCATGTCATTATTTGGTACTTTATCTCCTTGCAACTTACCCTCATAGTTTTTTGAGTTGTGTATAAAAGATATCGCATTTGCATGTTACATTAACCTGTGTCATCCTCTTCAGAATTCTTAGCAAAGGTCATCAGATTTGTGGTTGTCATAATGAACAGCCCTTGAAGCATGAGGCATTTTGTGATGGCATTGGACCTCCCTACATGCAACTTCCTTGGTAATCTCGTTGACATTATCTGGGTTCTACTTAAAATTTGTCTTATTCTGCATCCTCTCTTGTTGCTAACTTAATCCTTGATCTAGCTTTCATCTCATTTACAATCTTGCTTTGCTGTACTAGGTTTCCCTTCATCACACTTGAGTGTCTAGTGTCTCTTCAATTCACTCGGTAAACTCTGAAGACTGGCCACTATCTATATAAAAATCCCATGATTCTTGGCATTTCTTTTCTTGTTGGTGGTAATGTTATATGAACTTTCGCCGGACCTCAAAGATCCACATATTGGTAAGTCTAAGTATGATATGCAAGATCCTGATTGGGTTCACAAATTGTGGATTTTAATGACTGGAGTGTTGAACTCTTCCAATATCAAGTCTAACATGGCTCTTGGATTAATCTGACCACAATTTGTTTAGAAGTGGGTTCTAGTTGTTCTTGAATCAATAGTGGTATTATACATCTTGTGAAATGTCATGAAACCTTGAAGCCTTGAGCAAAGTTCTGTATTTTGCATGTGCAACATGATGTTGACAATGATAAGGGAATACTCCTGTCCTTGATCCTTCCTACCTTTTTTGCTAAGCGATGGTAGACTCTAGTGGTCCAGTCTTTTGTTCTATGACCATTTCAACAGCTTTGGACTCAGGAATCACAAAGGACATCTTTGAAACAATTGATGCAGATTGCTTAGCATAATTTTCAAACAATTTCATCCGGTTATGTATCAAACTGACTCCTTCTGAGATTATAGTTGTTGACTGGTATTAATCCTCTGCACTTCCAATTATGGTTGGCATTCCCTGTTATCAGGAAGGGATGGTTAGAGGATTTTTGCTTAAGCATTTGAACCCCAAGATTTCTGGATGACTGTAGTCATCTTAGAGCAAGCTTGGTCAGTAACCTTTTTTTAGCTTTCTTAAGGAATTATAAGATAACTTGCTATTTAGCATGCTTGTATCTTTACTGTCATTCTTAATAAGAATGACCTTTACATTAGAAACAACCATATATTCCATGTATTATACTTGTGAATATTTTAGAAGTTGTTTCCAGCATTATTATTTAACAATAAACTTTTCAATGTACACAACAAACATGTACAATTATTTAAATGTTTGAAATCAAGAGTGGGATCATTCTGCTGATATGAATCATCTAGTTACTCTAATTTTATAATCCTGTAATTAACTTGTATGGATTTGATTCAATTAAAATATTGTTCTCTCTTTCTCCATATTACTTTTTTCCGTTTGTTAAATTAGACTCACATGTGAGTTCCTCTGGTGTCCATGTTGGTGCAACATCAGTTGGCAGATATGCTGCATTGCTGGTTCTAACTTTGTGGCAAATTAAATTCTTTGCGGAATATCCCCATTTCGCTCAAGAAGATTGGAGAGGGTAGGAGATAACAGTGTCCTATAATGATGTGATCATGTCATAACGTGCACATTCAATATGCTTTTATATTTCATCTTTTAATACACTGGTTGTGCATATTGTGTCTATTGTGCCTGAACAATAGTTTCATGGCCAAATAAAAGTCTTTGACATCTCAATCTAATGCTTTACTGTTCGATAAAACTCATGCATCTGCATACTTTAACAGAACTAGTAATAATAAAACTTGGTAAAACATGATGTGATTAAATGGACATATGTTACATATGTACCATCTAGAAATTAGATGAACTGGGAAACAAAGGGATAAGGTGTTAGATTTTGATGAATTATTGATGAACAAAAAAGATACACAAGAGATTTGGCTGTTTTCATTAACTAGCTTATTTAATTGGTTGTTGATTAATGAGAACAATGCCAAATTGACTTGAGAAGTTTATGCCCAAACTAGAAGGTACCTTCCTTGGTACCAACCATTATGAATTTATATCTTTAAGCAACGGCATGAAGTGGAATGGAATGATGCAACAATTAAGTATACAAGAGTGTTACCATGACAACAATTTTGAGAGTGAATTGAGTTTATCCTGTGATAAATATGCAATAGAACTATTATCTTAGGTAATTTCTGAAAACAATGTTAAGGGTAGAGAAAATATCTTCTCATGATTCTTATTGCTTGGAGATAGCGTTTGATGTAGTAACATCATCGGTAATTTGGTTGGTGTTAAAAAAGACATGCTAAAGAATCGTCTCCGGGTGAACTCATGCATAAGTGAATGGTGAATATTGTTAATAGCAATTGTGGGACTGGTTAGTTTCCTGTAGCAATTAGCCTACATAAGCAAGGTTGGCCCTAAGAACTAATTGTAGTACAATTTTGAGATGAGCTCTTGCTATTAAGAGAAGGCCCAAAATATATGCTATTTGTTGTTGATTTGGTATGACCTTGTTAATTTAGTATAACCTTGAGATAAGATTTGTGGAGGCCTTGAAAGTTATATGAACTACTGATATAAAAGATAGCATACATAATTAGGATGTAGTGGGAATAGGATGAAAAAGGAGGGTCCAATAAAAATTGATGGCCATAATATGCTCGCATGAAAAATTGTCATTTTCTATTTTGTCAAAGAGAAGAATGGAGAGACAAACAGTCATCAATTCAACAAAATTAGATGGGGACAGATGAGTGGAGATATGCTTTTTAAGAGATATTTTTGCAGCATGATAATGAGATGAGTGGAAGAACCTTGCTAGATAATAAAGTGTAGACTATTTATTTGTCAAATGTGGGCATCAAATGAGTCCGCACAGAAACTAAGACTAGGATAAAGAAAATGTCAAGGTGGGTATCTGATAAGCCTGGCAAAGATAAAGGAGATGATAGCAGTGATTGCTGTGGGCCTAAAAGTCAGACCACAGATGATGATAAGTCATAGGTGATGGAAAGTTGGCTGGAATGGTTTGGTCATGAGATATGAGAAGATCCCACAAAAAGAATGTTCTTGGAAATTTTAATGGGTCTTACAATGAGGTTCCTTAGTAAACTTAAGGAAGAATTTGACGCAATTTATAGTTCTTTATATTGCACAGTTTTCATGAAAGCTGACCATAATTAATGAGACAAGCTCTGTAGTGCCATTGCAGAACCTAGCAGCTACAGTTTCAGCTTATGTTATCTTGTAGATGCATTGCTGAGCTACATTTCAAACTTGGGATCTGGTGTTGTTTCACATGTTGCAATCTTTGGGATTTCAAATATATTCTTCATATACTACTGGTACCTAATTCAGTTGTACATTCCTTTTCTGCTCTCTAGGTATCTCTGGTGATGTGTTGTATTTTGTCTATCTTGTGTAAGCCCTCTGCCAATTTCCCATCAGTTTGTACTCTCTAAGCCTATGTGGTTTGATAATTTCATGCAGTTATCATTTCATCTTCACATTCCACTGATGAGACTATAGTAGCGGATTCTGATGTTGAAATTGATACTGCCACGTCAGATCGTGCTGCTGCCATTTTCAATCTTCAGGGCGCCCTCAGATATGAACATGATGAAATTGTAAAAGAACCTGAAAACAGAGAAGATGTAAGAAATTACAAGGACACCCAAAAAAATGTAAATTATTCTCTAAATGAACATGAAGAGAAAAATACAAAAGTATCTGAAGATGCAGAAGAAACCAGAGATCGCAAGGACAAAAGTAACTGTACTAATTATTCAGTCATATCTCCAGACAAGTCCAATACTTCAGGCCCAAAGTTTGAGAATGTTGGTGTCATGAAAAGGGTGGACAAAAGTGAGGAAGCTGTTGCTGACAGACATGAAAATTCAGACATCATGTATAGTCAAGATTTGATTGTGAAAAATATTGGTACTCCACTTCCTGGTAGATCTACCACAGATAAGGTTGCCAACTTCAAATGCTTTAGAAAGGTAAATGGCTCTGTGAGCATCACAGTGGAAAATCATAGATATCTTGAAACTTTCTGCACATAGCTGCAGCAGTATTATATTCTAATTGATTTTTTGTCAGTTTACCTTTACAGAGAAATACAATGTCTGGAAATAGCTTCAGAAATCTCATTCCATTTTCAAAAGATCCATACCTGTAAGAATTGGATTTATTTCTGCTTACTGTAAGTTCTGGAGGAATCTGAAATGTTCTAAAATTTGGATTACTTTCTTAGAGAATCTGGTTGTGGGAGCAACGAATCATCTGAGTACACGAGGGAAGAGAAGAAGCGTAAGCAAATTGAAGCTATCGCGGAGGACTTGTTCAACAATGAAAAGGTATCAATGCTTAGACCTGCAATAGTGGTTAAACTCTTCAAGTTTGCTTATATTTGATACCATTATCCTTTTGTTCCACAGGCGAGGAAACGTGCCACTGCTGGTACTTCTCTTCAAGCCCTTCTTTCACGGCGCTGACAAAGGGCAAAATGCAGAATGCTTGGATGCAAAATCTATTGTCTGTTGAGTGCCTTTGAAAACCAGTGATCATAATGCTTAGTTAACCTGAATAGGTGGAGTAACTGTGACTTTATGTAATCTTCCAGATGAAGGAACTCATGCGGCCTTTTTGTTCTACTGGAATGTTTTGCGCAGCATCAGGGCTAGTGAATGTAAATATCAGAAATTCTGAAAAAAAAGAAAAGTGGCAAGGTTTTTTTTTTTTTAATGATAATTTTGGTTGCCTGCCTTTTTATTTATTGCTACTTCTATGTGTACTGCATTTTGAGACAGTACAGTAAAATTTCAACATTCAGGATTCATGCTATTTGTCAAATTTAATGCAAGCAACTGTTAGCACAACTGATGTGTGAGGTGTTTGCATTCCTGAGGGTCTTGTAAGAAGTTGGATATGCCATTTTACTTACCCATAGTCTGTGATGGCTATTTTAGAAGAAAAATCTTGATGAAATGCCAAGTTTGATTCATTGAACCCTTATTAATGACTAATTTGTGATCAATATATCACCATTGTGCTAGAGGTGGATACAAATTGTTAACTTAGTGATCGTGAACAGGAATGCAGGTCTGTTGGGAAAATTGAGTTGGGCTTTATTCGTCACAATGAGATTGGATGATCTGGTCACACTAAGTCGCTCCGAAGTTCGGACTGTTCTGGCTTGGTTATATGAAGAAGGCTATGCTGGTGACTCATGGACAAGCCAATAATTCTTTTGCTGAACCCGAGCTTATGTTCTTAATGAGCCAGGCTCGGCTCATTTATAAAGAACACTTGTGTTCAGCTTGAACTGCTTTCCTCTAGAATGAGGTTGGACCGAGATAGCTACTGAGTTGAGCTCCATGCCTCTGGCCGAATATGGACAAGCTAGTTCTCGCTATCAAAGAGGGCTCAAAGGAAGGCAAGGCACTTTGATTTTGAGGCTGTCTGGTGTATTTCAAGGTTTTCATCTTGTAGATTATAATAATGAACTAATAAGCTTTTCATCTTTCTTTTTTGTTCATTTTCTGTAGTATCTTTAACCTAGAAATAAGTCAGCATGACTTTGTGAACCAGCAGGGAAGGGCTATGTTAACATTGAGCTGATTGTTCAAAGAAGGTAGCTTTGCTACTCTAGAATTGTGATGTCTGAGGTTAGTTTTGTATAATAGTGTTTAAATTTGATAAAATTTTGAAAATTTCAAATATAATTTACCTAGTGATTGAAAACATGCTTAACAAAATGTTGAGTCTACAAGATAACTATAGACAATGAATATATATATATACACACACACACACTATTATAAATATTATTAAAGTTTGGAATCTTTCTATCATGAGTATCCATTAAATTCACGAAATGAAAATATTACTATCTTCCTAGCGCTACCACTGCTGATCCGAGAGGATCCTAGATTGTGGAGCTTTAAGAGGGTGTCATAACCTTAGGGGTCCAAGCATGAGCATGTTGTTGATCTTTTTTGCATCCAAAGAGCATGTTCATTTGCTTCTGTATGATGAAATTGTAAAAATTAAAGTTGTTGAAGATCGTTGAAAGTTTGTAGACTTTGAAATTTATATTGATCAACTTGTAATTGAGATAATGGTTTACAGTAATAATTAAATGAACAGTATCTAATCCGATTATATTTTGGGTCTAGCCAATAGTTTGCAATCCATATTAAGTAATTAGTTTGTTTCGGGCTTAGACAATCGAAGTTGATTGCTGGTAACTTGTGTTTGGAGTTATTTTCTTTCAGGCTTAGCTAGCCAGAAAATGATCAGCATTATGAAATACCGAAAGTACTTACTTTTTGTACTAGCATTATGAAAAATAAATTATTATATTGATTTATATACCCGCATGCCTTTTGTAAAGTTCCTTTTGAAATTGTAAATTCTATTTCATTTGCAAAAAAATATTGATATGTGTTTATTTGAACTTACTTATGAATATTGTACGCTTGATCCATAAAGGTGTCAACATAATTTACTACGTTATTAGATCGCCTTTTATTTTCTCTTTTTTTTTGAATGCAGAGGAGTAGGCAGATTGGGTTGGGCAGTGTGTTGGAGAGATTACGGTCTGGTCATGGTATTTGCTTCAAGAAATTTTTGAATCAATTTATGTAATGTCTTGAAATTGCGCTAAGGGTTTTTTGGATATTATTAAAATAATTTTTGAATTATGAAAGTTTGGTTATTTAAGTTTTTATAGTAGAATGTGAAAATGCTATAAATGCCACTGCTTATTCTCCATTAATTGGAGAAATATATTATTGAAATTATAAAATTATTTGGTAAGCCTTGCATGTCTTCCGAGGGTCAGGGACGTACAATCATTTGTTACTTGCCCACTCATGCCAATCGAGTTGTGACAATAATATTTATCATATTATGTATTTAGTTTAAACAAACATTATGAAACATTTATCCTCATTAGAATAGAATTAGAGGCCAATGGTGTATGGTGTACAACATTGGCTACATTCGAAATACATGGCGGCAAAGATGACCGGTAAAATTAAAAAATAAATAAATATAGACTATTGGATGTGAAGTGCAGCACATAAATTTTTTGGAAAAAAAGGTCCTTGCTCGCATATAAAACTATCTAAAAATGCCAAGTACATATTAGAGCTTGAACTTCATAATACATTGCAGGCTTTAATTGAAGAACAAAACCATTAATCCTTGTCCGAGCATCTTAAAGCCCTCGTAGTACGAATTACAATGAGAATGGTAGAAAGCATCATCAGCCAAACGTCTTCTTTTCTACTAGCACTTGAACTCCTCTCCTACTAACTTCTCTTTAGTTTGGACAACAATGTGTCCAAGTGCCATCTATCTTACCTTCGACCAACTTGTCTTTGCTTTCTTTTGGGAATGAAATGGAATGGACAAAGTCTTTCTCAACAAACTTTTCAAGAAAATCCATGCTTATCTCTGATATTTCTCTTATTTATTAGCCAGCCTATTCCTTGCAAGCCCAAGCACCCGAGTCTTTTCACCAAATTGGAAGACAGACCGCAACTTTTGGAACTTCCGGGCCCTCGATGTTTCAGAAAAGAAACGACTAACATTCGACAATCTTGACTGGGTCGACACGAAGCTATCAAGCTAATCTACAAAATTCTCAGGCTTCCACGTGCCGGACGACCCGAACCCGAATCTCGGATAGCAAGTCAACAAAGTCAATATAAACCGTTACCAAGATTTTGACCCCGTCCTTTTCCTTACAAGTAAATGGCTGCTATCCGACAACTTCGGAATTTCTTGGATTACAACCCAAAGATAGAAGAAAAACTGAAACAACGGCCAAGCCTAACATCGGAGACCCCATATTTCGCCACCAATTTCGAACAAGACCTCACACAACACCTCTTATCCATCAAAAGGCAGGCGAACAAGATGGAAGCATACACAACAACACCTTCTTTAAGCAGGCAGTGCATAAAGGAGAGAAGAGGCGCATTGATAACGTTTTAGTTCTGGTATCCCAAAGGGTACTTTCATTGTCCACCATTGGAAACAGCAGGAGGGGGAGCAGGCTTGCTTGCTTGGTAGCATCAACATGGCTGGTGGAGGGCTCGCTGTGCAGGGGGAGGTGAAGAACTACAATGGGAAGGTGACCTTTTTTGTGATCGTCACCTGCATGGTCGCCGCCACCGGCGGCCTCATCTTCGGATATGACATTGGCGTATCTGGTGATCAATTAGCCATCCTTATTTTTGCCTCCGCACTAATGCTCTCGTTTGATATCCATACTTGGGATTTATTAATTTTCCTCTTTCCGGATTTATTTCGTGACAAATGGATGTAATTATAGATATTAATGCTGTTTGATATGTGCAGGAGGTGTAACTTCCATGAATGTTTTCTTAGAGAAGTTCTTCCCTTCGGTGTACGAAGATCAGATAAATGCGGGTCCATCCAAGAACCAGTGGTGCTCGTTCAACAGCCAGTTGCTAACTGTCTTCACCTCGTCTCTCTACATCGCGGGGCTCATCTCCACCTTCTTCGCATCCACGGTGACAAGAGTCTTGGGACGGAAGGCCTCCATGCTGTGCGGAGGCGCAGCCTTCCTCATCGGCTCTGCTCTCAATGGTGCCGCTGTGAACGTTGTAATGCTCATCGTCGGTCGTGTCCTGCTCGGTGTCGGTGTCGGTTTCGCGAACCAGGCCGTCCCCCTCTATCTCTCCGAGATCGCCCCGCCGAACCTCCGAGGAGCCCTCAACATCGGCTTCCAGCTCGCCACCACCATCGGCATCCTCATCGCCAACCTCGTGAACTATGGAACCAACAAGATCGAGGGCGGATACGGGTGGCGCATCTCCGTCGCGCTCGCCGCGGTTCCGGCCGGCATCATGACCGTCGGCGCCCTCTTCCTGCCCGACACCCCCAACTCCCTGATCGAGCGGGGCAAGCTCGAAACGGCCAGGAGGACTCTCCAGAAGGTGCGGGGGACCGACGACGTCGGCGAGGAGCTGCAGGACATGGTCGAGGCGAGCGAGTCGGCCAAGCAGGTGCAGCACCCCTGGAAGAACATCCTGCAGAGGCACTACCGGCCGCAGCTCGTGATGGCGTTGTCGATCCCGGCTTTCCAGCAGCTCACCGGCATCAACATCATCATGTTCTACGCGCCGGTGCTCTTCAAGACGATCGGCTTCGGGGACAATGCGTCGCTCATGTCGGCAGTCATCACAGGCCTCGTCAACGTCGGGGCCACCTTCGTGTCGATCGTCACCGTCGACAGGTTCGGCCGGAAGTTCCTCTTCGCCGAGGGCGGCGTGCAGATGCTGATCAGCCAGGTAGCGATCGCGGCGATCCTCGGCGTAAAGTTCGGCGTGGACGGGACGGGAGTCATGTCGAAGCCGTACGCCGATGCGGTTGTCGTGCTCATCTGCACGTACGTTGCGGCGTTTGCCTGGTCGTGGGGGCCGCTCGGCTGGCTCGTGCCGAGCGAGATCTTTCCGCTGGAGATCCGATCGGCGGGGCAATCCATCGTCGTCGGCGTCAACTTCCTCTGGACGTTTATTGTTGCCCAGTTCTTCCTGGTGGCGCTCTGCCACCTCAAGTTCGGCCTCTTCTTGCTCTTTGCTTTCTTCGTCGCGGTAATGACGCTCTTCGTCACCCTGTTACTACCGGAGACGAAGAATGTGCCCATTGAGGAGATGAATCTGGTCTGGAAGAAGCACTGGTATTGGAAGAATTACATTCCTGACGAGCACAGGGTGGTAGCATGAAGAAGGAGATGCATGCATGGGGCCATGGGAGAGTTCTCTCTTCTTCCCTCCTCCAAGTCTTGTAAAACATTTTGCTATTAGGAATGGTACTAAAATCTTGGAGGAGCAGTGTGAGGACAAATAAGCAAAGGTACAGCTAGGAAGAGTGGAAGAGGATATGTAGATAACTTTCTTTATACATCTTCACTTGCATGTAATATTGTCAAAAATACCTTATGCAGTTTTTTTTTTTTTTTTTTAGGGAAACCATATGCTGTATTTGAACGCACACAAATGACAAATATAGGCTGTTTTAATTTGTTTCACTGTTATCTCTTTTATATTCTATAGTTTATTATATGATTTAAATTTTTTGCTGCTCCGGTATGAGTCAAAAAGCCATGTTGCGCGCTGTGTAGACACTTGATCGCATAATGTCTTAGGATACATGGAATGAATCTCGGTGGGAAAAGGTGGTAAATTGGCATGATCCGACCTCCCTTTCTGTTGGACACTACTTCTGCTGCAAATGGAAGTTAAAAGTAATCTTACGATCTACTCCTTGAAAAAATTTGAATGGGAGTTCAGTTTCCTAATTTTTTTCTGGCCATTAACAATTACAAGACAACTGAAAATGTTCTTTCTTCTGACCAAGTGTTGCAATCGTCATGCTTTTCTGAGCATTTGCTTAACTTGTGTCATAACTTGATGCATCTCATTTCAAGAGAATGTGATGCCTTCCTCATCAACATTCTAATGACTGATTACCTATTTATAATTGTCTTAACTCTTCAACTATTCAACCTTTCAGTTAGATCCCTATCTTTCCCATCTGTGTAGATAAATTAATCTCACTCATACATCGATCTTATCTCTCTCCCTATATGTAAAATTTTCTCTTATCATGTTGATCCATGTACTAAAAGATATATTGATTATCCTAAATCCCTCGAAGTCAGCCCACTACAAGGTGCACGCCAATCCCATGGAAGCTGCAATATGGTCGAATCCTATGGAGTTCGTTTATTGTTACCAAAAAAAAATTCTATGGAGTATGTCTTCTAATAGAAAAAACTCTTATTAGATTTAGAAAATAACTATTTTATTTTCTGATGCAGTGTAAAAGAAGCTATCTTTAGTCAAGAAGTTAAAGTCTTATCTCTTTAATTTTGAGTAAGTTGTATTTGCATTTATTTTGGATTTGGAAATTGTAATGGGTGCTTAGTAAGTTGTGATTACATTTATTTTGGGTTTGAGAATTGTAAGGGGTGCTTAGTAAGTTAGAGCATGATTAATTCTTAGACTAGTGTAAATAGACCATGTGGTAGATGGTGAAGGGCAGATTATGATTACTAAACTATTTAATATATGAGATAGCTTGAGCTTGTAGCTTACTTTATCCATCCTCTTTTCTTATTGTGAATGATTGTTCATCCATATATGCTTTTCATTTGGCCTTTCCTTCCCCCCTCATTATTTGGTATCAAAGCTTGTGATTATGCTTTTGGGTTCTTCTCTTCTTTCTTATGGCGGCACGAGGAGGCAGAGGAGATGTGGCAACCAAATGATGGATGAAAGGGATGATGAACTTCAAGCACTTCGAAGACAAGTTAAGAAACTTACTTTACATCTTGAGCGCCGAAAAGCTCGTAGTGAGCGAGATGGCTCAAGTCGTGGGTCTTCTAGTGACGAATCCGATATGAATCTATTTGCCAATCATGGAGGATGATTGAAAAGGATGTCCTATCGTGATTCCAATACTTTGAAGATTGATTTACTAGAATTTCATAGTCGCCTTCAATCCGAAAGGTTTCTTAAATGGCTTAGTGTCATTGAAAATTTTTTTGAATACAAGGAGACACCGAAGATTCAAAGAGTGAAGCTTGTTGCTATAAGGCTTCATGGTTATGCTTCGGCATGGTAGGATAGAGTTCAAGAGATGCGGCTTCGCAAGAAAAAACCTAAGACTTTTTTTTTGGAGAAAATGAAATCTAGGCTTACGGAGAAATTCCTTCCAGTGGATTTTGCTCAAATGGCCTTCTCTCAATTCAACAATATTCGTCAAGAGTCTAGAAGTGTGATTGATTATACCGAAAAATTCTACAAGTTAATGGCTCACAATGATCTTCAAGAATCCGAAGAACAACTTGTGGTGAGGTATGTTGGAGGTCTAAGAATTCCAATTCGCGATGAAGTAGAAATGCATCGATTATGGAAACTCAATGATGCGTATCAACTAGCCTTAAAAGTAGAGGCTAAGCTGTGTAAGAAAGATGGAGGTACAAAATCTTTACCATCCTCCAAAGGAGACTCTTCTCAAGGGAAGGGTACTAATTCAAATTCCTATGATTGTGGCAATAAATCTAATTCTTGTATCAAGTGTGGAGAGGTTGGTCATTATTACTACACTTGCCTAAAGAAACAGGTTGATGTTTATATAAATCTTATGAAAGAAGAAGACCTTGATAGCTCAAAATAACCCATGTATGATGAAGAAGGTGACATTGAGCTTGTGGAGGTTGAACTAGAAGAAGGTGAAAGTCTTATGATCCATAGGGTGCTTACAACTCTAAGGTTTGATTCAAATGAAGTTTGGTATAGTTCAAATATTTTCAATCTTCAAGAAAATATTTATGACATTAAGAAAGGAGAATGTTGTGTGGATTGGGATTCTCCACCAGTATATGATGTTTATCCGGATGAAGAATAGATTCGGAATAACGGTCTAATGTTCTCACAACATTTGTCTTTGTCATTAGAAGAAATTTATCGTGATACTAATATTCTTGTCTTGGATGAGAGTAAGGAGTTAGTCTTACTCCCTACTCAAGGAGTAGACCTTTTCAATGAAGGCTTTCATAAGACGTGTGGAGAATAATGCTTTAAAGAGCTTAGAGATTATTTCAACATGATGATATGGCGCCAAACTCCATCTTTCAAAAATTATGAGTTCAAATGCTTGAAGGGTTCATTTGATTTCAGAAGGTTATTGAATGGTTTCCTTAATAAAAATCCAAAGATCCTATGTCAAGAGGAGATATTCATAATACTTTCAAATGAAGATGATATTCTCAAAGATTTTTGGTCACCGTTCGTGGCTTGATCAGACTTTGAAATTTATTGGCAAAAGATGGACATGACATTTTTGCAAGTCAAATTGAATTATGGGTTTAGATTCTACATTCCATTTGCATTTCATATGCATCACATATTGGCGTATCATAGCGATGTTGGATGACAACTCGAGGACGAGTTCTTTCTCACCTGGGAAAGATGATGTATGTAGAAAAAGTTATCTTTGGTCAAGAAGTCAAGTAGTAAGTTGTGTTTCTAGTAAACTGTGTTTGCATTTATTTTGAGTTTGAAAATTGTAATGGGTGCTTAGTAAGTTGTGATTACATTGATTTTGGATTTGAAAATTGTAATGGGTGCTTAGTAGGTTGTGATTACATTGATTTTGGGTTTGGAAATTGTAATGGGTGCTTACTAAGTTGGAGCATGATTAATGCTTAGACTAGTATAAATAGACCATGTCGTAGATGGTGAATGATAGATTGTGATTACTAAACTATTTAATATATGAGATAGCTTGAGTTTGTAGCTCACTTTATCCATCCTCTTCTCTTGTTGTGAATAATTGTTCATCCATTTAACCGTTTCATTAGGCCTTTATCCCCCCCCCCCCCCCCGCCCCCCAAATCATTTTTTAGTTTGGCTTTTGGTGCCATCCAAGGGCTCTAAACCAATTAAGATCAAGTGTCCAATGAATCTAGACCAAGAAACTAGGGACGTAAGTTGGGTCTAGCAGGTTGTTTTAGTATAAAGGCATATTGCGACTATAAAACTTTCACATCCACATGTTCTATTTTTCTTACATTGCCACTCCATATATTAAGAGAGATGGTAAACAAATGATGGTGCAGGTGATAAGATTTCAAGGTTAGTAAAAAATAAAATATTTGAGTCTGACACATCTATGAATCGATCACAACTGATGTGACAAGTCAGGCAATAAAAGCTCATCATGTAGCCATAGGGTGATCATTAAGAGCCTGTCATGCACTAACCTAAATGGAGCATAGAGAATCCTTTAAATTTCAAACTCTCCTCCAGCTGGTAATAGTTCGGCTCACAATCGCAAACAGTTTTTTTGCATGCACGATATAAAAACTATCAGTGCAGGCAAAATGCACGGATGTGATCTTCAGGCAAGATGTGCAGGCTATTACTATAACAACTAATGCACATGCCTGATTTACTTGGCGATATAGGGTTGAAATCGAATCGGATATGGATCAGATACCAGTACATCTGAGGATTCTAGTATTATTTTGATGCTTACAAAGCCATTGAGGCCATATGGAAGTGCTAATGCCATTAACTCAAATGCGTATGTACATAAACACTCAAGGAAGAAAGAAATGATACATTCTCGATACGCTCGATACATACTCGATACATTCATAAAACATCATGGATACAAGATCAAAACAACTCTCAAGAGTAAATTTCGAGATAAGGGTTATAGTAGAGCAAGAGAGAAAACTTAGAAATTGATTATGATAAAGTTTCAAGTTGAAATTACCTTAAAGGGTAATTCTGTAATTTTTACTATCAAGAGAATAAAATCTTATTGTGTCTAGCATCCTAATTTGCTTTGAATATCATATTGTTGTTTCAATGTACATAACTAACCTTCAAAATGTAGAAAAACATGGTTAGAGTCGACCCCAATTAGTTTGGAGTCGACCCCGATACCTTTAGCACGCGTTGGAACGAAGTGGCACGCCTTTGGAACACTTGGCACAGAGTAGGAGTTGACCCTAGAAGAGATGGAGTCGACCCTGGAACATTTTGGAAACATTCTGGCACATCCTGGCACATATGGCACAGATAAACAGTAACTCGGATCGACCCCAGAAAAGCTCGGGCCGACCCCCAGCTTCAGCCACTGCAAAAACAACTTTCTATAATTGACTGAGAGGGCCAACCCTAGAAAAGCTTGAGCCGACCCCAACTGATGAACAGCAACTTGAGCTTACCCCATATTTGCTCGGGTCAACCCCAGCATGGTTGACAGCATAATGGCTAGTTCTGCAGAAGTACTTTTTGAGCTCCCAACGGCTATAAATGGCTAGTTTCTCCATTCCAACTACTAGGAAGTCATCATTGGAGGTTGGAGAAGTATTTAAGAGCCACTATTCATCAAAGGAAGGTATCTTGGTGGAAATTGAAGTGTACGTTCAAGAGAAAAGAAAATCCAAGAGAGTTTCATTCATTGCTTCATCTCAAAATCTGAAAGAAGGTGGTTGAGCAGAATTCAAGAGACTTCAAGAGCTCTACCAACCCTTGAGGAGTGAAGCAATCTCAGCAAAGAAGAGAAGAGGATCTTCAAAGCGATAATTATTTTCTTATCCCTTCTTGAAGTGCATATTTGTTATATTTGCTCACTTAGGAGCTTTAAACCTTATATTTTTCATTCATTGTAAGGTTTGTTGGTGAGCCCGTAAAACCAATGGTATAGGTTGTTGGTGAGCCCGTAAAACCAACGGTAAGGTTAATTGGTGATTTCGTAAAACCAATTGTAAGGATTTTTGGATTGTGAGCCCGGAAAAACAATCCAACTGTAATCCGAGGGGTTATAGTGAATTCTCAAGGAAACACTTGAAAAGTGGACGTAGGTGCTTTGGGGTGCACCAAACCACTATACTTGATTGTGTTTGCATTGTGTGCTTCTTGGTTTATTTTTTTTACTTAAGCAATTGCTCTAGCTTAAATTCTAAAAGTAACTTAATCACAATTGTTTAGAGCTTTACTACTATTGCTTCCACTGCACCTATATTATCACATAGGCCAAACCACATTTACTTAAAAATTAATTTGAGGCCTTAAAATTTAGAAAACCCAATTCACCCCCCTCTTGGGTTGTCACCTTGGGCAACAATATCCATATCCATATTTATTTTATTTGATAAATATAGATATAGATACAGATATTAGTCAGATGCAAAAATTTATATCTATATTTATTTTACATAGATGCAGATATAAATCAGATATTGAAAGTATGGATATAAATATGAATATAAATTAGATAATTAAACTTTATGTCCATAAAATTAAAGATATTACTAAGCAAATGGTAAATCAAATTAATAGCATGGTAATAATATATATTTTTCTTAAAAGTTTATGAGTGCTATATAAAATTAAATAGGATTACAAATAGAATTAGATATTCGAATATGGATTGTATAATTGTCTATCTATATCCATATCCATTTTTTCTTGATGGATAACATATGGTTACGAATATTAGTCGAATGTTCAAGCTGTTATTCATACCGAAATAGATTTGGATATGAAAATGGGTCCGAACGGATATTATCCTGTCCACTTTTATCTCTGCGACAATGGGTGCCTGCTCTCGCCTATATAAAGCACACTTGGGAGGCCTCCAGATAAGTTCTCTTCGATCCTACCACCATGCTACCATTTCGTTACCTCAAACCTTCTTTGTTGCTTAAGATTAGCGCATGACCTAGGTATCGGAGAATCTCTCATCAAACACTCTCCGACAAGTAGACTTCCGTGTTTTCTATTTCAGATTGGATTGGGTATAGGAGTACCAAATCGAGCATGGCTGACATCACCCAGCTCTTCCACACCAACTCGGAGACTAGCAATGATCCCAGACCAACCCTACCGACCTAAGCAAACGATATGCTAAGCTCTCTAACCTTGCATCCTGCGCAAGGTCGAGCCAGATTTCAATGACAATATAGTCCATCTCAAATAAGATTGTATAATTGTAGATTGTAGGGAGTTCATCCTAAACCAAGTTTATAACATATACAAAATCTTTGCATGTTCTAACCGGTGATCTATCGAGAGAAAAGAATATGATAGCTATTATAGAGCTTCCTTGGGGAGGGGCATTTGAGAATAACTTAGGAATTAGGATATATGATCCATGGGGTTGAAAAACAATAGATATTTTTAATTGGCAGGTTTAATAGGGGTATTATGAGAATAAATGAAAATTTGATATTATAGGTTGGGATCATTTTAAGGATAGAGTAAGTTTTCACATACTTATTCCTGCACTTTAGCTTCTAGGATTTTTGACATATGATGCACTTGAGCCTCTCTTAGTTGATAAAAAATATGGGAACAAGTACAAGTAAATATTATGATCCAATTAATAGTCTTTTTGCAAAAGATGTCTTTAACTCCTTACTGAAGCATCACATTTTTATATGCATTAGGTTTTCTTTGTACAACCATCCTACATTTTGCTTGTAAAGTTTCTCTCCACATACATAACACATATATGTGTACGTATATATGAATGCATATATGTATGTATGTATCTATTATATGTATATATGTGTGTGTAAATATATTTCAATTTCTGTTTTTGATTCCCTTACTCTTTGATTGCATTCTTGAAAATTTTCATAAATGTTGTTTTCTATGTACACTGTTTTACACAGATGGGTGTTGCAACAATAACGATAAAAAAAGAAAAATAGTAAAAGGGCATTTAGTAAATCATCTTGACATTTGTTTGATGAATTTCAAGTTTATAAATAAAACCTAAAGAATTAAAATTCTAATAATAGTTATCTACAATATTGGTGCTGGTGTCAACACATGGTTTAAAAATGAAGTTTAGATGCGTTCTTTTTAGCAAGCTTAGAAGGTACAAATCTATAGGGATTCTATAGGGGTTACATTATTCTAAATCTTTTAACATTACTTAAAAACTCATTAATTTTGTGAATACTTTAGATTTCTTCTTACTCCTAATGCGCAAGTGACATAAGCAAAACAATGTATGGTGGGCAACATCAAAAACTAACTTGTTTGATTATCAAAAAAAAAAAAGTTTATTCTCATTTCTGATATTTTATCTAAACATGTTTTACATGAATATGTAGAAATTTTCTTAAACAACTTCTTTCATTTGCTTAAAATTCCACGATATGGACGACCAATAACCACTTCTCCTATTTGAATAAGATTAGTCATGTGTACTATTCTTGATCTCCTTAGGATTGGTCCGATCAAGAGGTTTGATTCGACTTAACAATCCAAAAAACATCCTCCTAGAAGTTTAAATTGGGTGAAAACTATACCATCTCAACTAATTGCTCCCTAACTTCAATTACAAACTCCATATCACATATATTAGTGCAAACCATACATCCAATAACACAATAAGATAACAAAAATGTCACGGAGAAGCAAGGTGTGACACATCACCAAGGTAGGCTATCATAAGAAGCCCAATTGGCCGACTTAGTGGGCTCACCGCAAGGAAGGTGGGCCGCGGGTTCCAAAAGAACCGGCTCTTCTCGCCTCGAGTCGGCTGAAGAAGCCCAGAAAAATACTAGCAAGGAGATGAAATCTTGGAAGAAGCTTCGGAATCGCCCGGAGAGCAGAAGTTTGTGATAGCGGGTTTTAGAGTGGGTTGCGAAAGGAGGAGAGCTAATAGGAGTCGGAATTATGGAACGCCCGAGAGAGAGAGAGGCGATGGAAATCGAAAGCGTATCGGAATCGGCGGCGGCCGACCCACAAGAACTCGGTAAATTCTCGTAACTTCTTGTTGTTTTCTCTCTCTTTTTTTTTTGGAACTTCTAATGTACCGGTCGAATCTGAAATTTTTTGGCGAAATTATATTCAGCGATTCGGAATTAAGCAGAAAATATGTTATCACATTATCTGATCAGAAGTTATCAGATTGAAAGTGATGTTAGGATTAGGGATTCGTGGTTATCAAAAAAGTTGTTATTGCTGTGAATTTATATATGTCGATGTTAATGGCGGTGAATAGGAAGGAGATTTGGGACCAATTTGTGTTTTTGTTTTGGAGAAACTAGAATGATTGGTCCCCTTCGAAGTTAAGTTTCTCTCTCTCTCTTTCTACGTTTTATTCGAGTTAGGAACATAAAAGATTACTTTGAGAAGCGAAGATCTCATAATATGACCCACCATCTTCTCAAATTGCACTTGGTTTTCTCTCGCTGGAGCAATTTGGTATCGTTCTGCTAAGGCTGCAGATACTTTGATGCACGCACTTTCGTCCTAGTTTACTCTTTACAATAGCCATTTATTGCGCAAAGAGTTGAGATTGCTGGCTTTCTGATTGGTGAAAGCATGTATCCTCTTCTTAAGGAATATGTCCCTGTTGGATCATCACAAATGAAATATTGGAAGGATATTTCTGAGAATCACCTTGTGACAACATCATCATGGTTTGGTGACATTGACCTTTGAAACATGCTGTCCTGCAATATGTAATATAACTAAACATCATGAGAAAAACAAATTAAGAGTTGATCTGATTCTTTTCAAAAAAATCAGAATGAATGCGATCAGTCTAATCTCATATATCAAGAATCGATATGAGCTTATATCAACCATGCTCTGATAGTAATATGTAATATCTATCTCCTGCATTAAACTTGATTTGATTTTTTTTCCCCTTTTCATTTCACAACAAAATAAAATGCAATGTTTTCATTCTATATTTTGTATATCAAATATGCTTATTATATAGCACGCAGAAACTAAGGATCCAAATATCTCATCAGTTCTAATAATTCTAATCCTCCTCAGTAGATGCATGATGTTGAAAGAATCCAGATTGATAAGCCTATACTTGGCACCAAAAAAAATTTACAAAGGTTTTGCTACACGTTTCTTTAGTGGGTTAGTTGACAAGTAAAAATTTCAGTATTTTAGATAGATGCTAGAGTTCTGCTGTACAGGGCATACTAATGAAGCAAGCACTTGTTTGCAGAACTTGATTTACTTGCTTGCCATGTTGTTGCATTACTTAAGTCATCGCATGATGGTATGTGATAACTTAACTCGGCATGGGCAACCCACAAATTGCAGGATACAAATAATGTAAGTGAATTTGGTTTGATCTAAACAATGCACAGAAAGGTGCTTAAACTGACATCTACAAATGAAAGTCGGCCATGTAAGGCAAATATAAAAGGACTTATTCTAGCTAAAAATACATCAAGTTATGTCTTTTGACTAGAACTTTTGCAACTCTTGGATCACGGGATAAGTGATTGCCTTGCCATTCCAAAAGAAAATAAAATTGATTTTTTTAAAGACTGAAAACTTCTGAGCAATTGGTCATTGTAATGATGTTTGCAATTAGGATATGAAATTTGTAACATAGCATACCTCCTCAGTAATATATTTAATCTGGGAGTTTATTTGTCAGCTATAGATACTGGCTGCTACTGTTACATACAATATGCTAAGTTGATGTGTTCTAACAAGTACATGCCAGCAATCTAATTTGTTTCCACATCGTTATTGAACATTCCCATCCTTTGTATAGATGGTGATTTTTGCTTCACCTAAATGTTTTGTAGTCTTTTTTTTTGGGGTCCTAGATTCAAGTGATGATGAAGTTGACTACTCTATTAAACCGGAGTTCTACGATCCAAATCTTGATGATAAAGATGAATTATGGGTTCATAAGCAAAGAAAAGGTCAGAGCTCTGATGCTGTTCTTAGCTGCCCTGCATGCTTCACCACTCTTTGCTTGGATTGCCAAAGGTATGCATCAGCATTTTGTAAAATTGAAGTTCGCCGAGTGTTCTTTTGATTTAATAGCTTGCAGAAGTACATCCATCTCCTATAGCTTTCTATAATATGCTTGTAAGGTTGACCTTGTGTCAATTCTTTGGCCAATATAGGACATGCTAAAATTTGATAGCTCATGGTGGATGGGAACTCCCAGTTGCACACCTTCCTATCATTTACTTTGTTCCTAATTGTGTTGGATCACAATGGAATGGCTAAATTTTGGACTGTCAGAGTTAATTACTTGAGTTTACAAATTGGAACAAGTGTTGATTGTTCAGGCTTTGTACCTTATGATAATAATGAAATCTGTAACTAATTACTTGAATCCTCTCAATTATCATAGTGGTGTTATACTTTATTGAACCAACCATGTAGTCATTTTTGGAATCCTATATGAAGTCTGTTTAACTCTAATTTTGATAAACTTTCTTGACTTTGACTTTGGTGCCTTAAATCAAATTATATCCTGTCCAATCATCTTCTATACAGTAATAGTCATCATCTTAAATGATTTATGAAGACCTAATATTATGGCAAGGACTTCTACGCTGAAATATATTAGTTTCCTAGGTTGTTCCTGATGTAATTTACAGGAAACTCTCTCAGCTAGTTGCAATATATCAGTTTTGCAAAATAATTCATGATTACTATTATTTTAGTTGTCGTACATCATTTATATTCATCATATAATCATAACAAGTAATTTTTTTGTATAATAAATCAACTATGATATATAAATAAGCCTCGTGCTTGTGAAGATCAGTGAGTTGTTATCAGCATCTAATGCAAGTCTTGTTAGCTTCATTAAGAAGAACTATTAAAAAACAAAAAATGGCTCGTGCTTGAGCACAATCATGTTCTTATATAACGCTTAACATACTATTGAAAGCTATCAAACACTCACTTTTACTTGGATTTTCTTTGTGGATCTTGTTTGTTACTTTTATATATATTGGAAATTTAATTCTTTTGTAACTCTTGCATGGCAATCAAGTTTGTAGAATTCCTTTTTGTTATTGACTAGTTCCTTGTACATCAGGCCATGATGGATGTTTGACCTTCTTTTGTTTTTTGAAGGACTCAGTGCATTATATATATATATATATATATAATTTAAAAGAAGAGATAGACATGGAGTCCCTCAATAATGACAGACAATAACTAAAATTTGCAATATTTGCAGTTCACTAAACGGATCTATATTTATTTATCTTTGGTAGAAAAGAGAAAGTATAGGAGTGGCAAAAGTTTGTCCAACCCAACCAATCAATTTAGTGTACCAGGGATTGAAATACTAGTACTGACATTGGTACTAGTTTTCTGTTGGGCCAATATGGTACTTATCTATCTCATACTGACTCACAGTATGGGGCACCAGTATGATACTGAATCTTTTTTATTTCTTTCATTTTTGTAATATTTTGGGTCTTTGTTGCTTAATAGATATATTAGGGTGATGATGCTTTTTTTAAATCTTAAACTGAATTTTGAATGAGAGGTGATGCCAAAGTGCCGGTGCCGATACCAACACTTATTAAGCCAACATGGATCGACAAAGTAGCAACATGTACAAATTGCCCATTTAATTTTTAATAATATTTTAATATAGAAATAATAATGTTTTGTAAAAAGATAAAACATATTTCAGTAAACAAAAATCACTATGTTGTAGTATGTTGTCCACCTTATCAAAATTTATGCCAAACAAAAATGACCGGCATGAATTTCCCTCTTTTTTTCTTTTTCTTGCCAATTTTTGGCCCAAAAAGGAGGGAGTGCCTCATTGGATCCACTGCCTACTTCGACATGTAGGTTACTAGCAAGGGAGTTGCTAAGCTCGAGATGCCCCATCCAGTCCCCTTTCCTTACCCTTATCTTCTTTCTTTCTTTCTATCTATTTTCTCTCTCCCCCTCCTCTCTCGCTTTCTTTGCTCTGGTTAGAAGAGGCCAATGGAGCCTCAAAAGATGCATCCACGCGACCTAGCATAGCCCCTTCCTCATTACCTTTTCTTGAAAAAAAAATTATCATTCTGATTGAGATGGCCTTTGTATCAGCTAGACCGGGCTTGGTACTAGTTGGTACGAACTCATTCCTATCTAGACATGCGGTTCGTACCACATATTAGCCAAACCAGACCTGGTATTGGCCGGTTTTAATCAGGCCAGCCAATGCACCTTTTGCAAATACCAACGACCAGGCACTGTCTCGTCCCATTTTCGCATTGAAATGGCATGGTATTGATGGTGCCATCTCGTTTCAATAGTATTTAAATCCATTGCCCATATAGTGGATACCTTGTTCGAAATAGGATTTAGACAATAAAAAAAATCGTGATTTAAAATTGGTTCTAGGAAATTCGAACAATCACTAGGATGGGAGGATGTGCAACTAAAGTCAGGTGAGGGCAGGATTGAAACCCAAATTACCAATATCCAAAACCAATCATCTTTACCAATTGGGCTAGTTGGGACCCTCTACAACTAAAAGAAAATTATTTGGTTACAAATTTCCTTTAGCATAAGCATGTAGAATTAGAAGAAATGATTCAAAATGCATACTAGTAATTCATAGAAATAAGAGATATATAAATTAGATATATAAGTGCATATGAAATGAAAATTAAATACGTAATTATTTCATGTTCGTGTAATGTAAGCAAGAAAGTTCTAGTGAACAACCAAGTCCACTAACATATCTTTAACCAATGGTAGAGAATCAAGACTTGGACATCAGCATTTTGTAATGTATCAAATTGTTAATAGGCGCATATGAATGCTACTCAAAATAAAAAATGAAAATACTTAGATGTTTCCATTTACTCACTTTACCTGAATTGAAACACATGGTCTTTTCAATATAACAAATCATATTGTGCTAATAGCAGTTTTAGGTATTATATGTGTGAGGTGCAGTCAGATCGAGATGAACATATAAATTAATCAACTCCAAAAAATTTGATACATCACTCTTGTTAGTATGTTATACTATATGATAGTTTTTTTCCTCTTTCACTATAGAGTATGCCATATTATCGTGCAGTTAAATTAGTTACATGAGTCTAGCAGGAATATTTAGTTTAATGTATAAAAAATTCAACATAACTCTATGGCCCCAATGTCTCCTAGCCTCCGACACCTTTGCTTTGCCATCTGCCACTATTTGACTCCCCTTCTTCACCATCCCCCATCCCCTTTCCCTTTTTTCCTACCTTATCATCTCCATCACCATCCGACATCACTATGTTGCTGCCTCCAAAGGTACCAAAGGTGATGCTATTTGGCTGAGTTGATGAATGGATGATGGTCAGCGTGGTGTTGGAAGGAAAATATCAGGGGTGACAAAGGACAATGTCACCAATTTGGAGGTTTACAAACAGGATGAATAACAGGCATATTTTTGAACCCCTAAATCTGAAGGGTCTAGCTCTCTTAATATAATGAAATGATTAAGACAATGGTTTGCGTTTCAGAAGTAGCAAAGTCCATCTCGTACGTAAATTATACATATGTACCAATGTGTACTTATCATATATAGTACTTATGCATGTGTGCCTGTGCATGCATGCGATAGCATTTGAAGGCAAGATGCAATCCAAGATGAATTAATAGTTATCCTTCTTTAGGACTCAAGCACATATTTCTCATGATATCCTTGGATTAATGAAGTAGAGATATCATTGTTCTCCACAAGATTACCTTGATATTTATTTGCAACAAGAATCTCGAGTGTCTCTTGGAGGTAATTCATTTGCTGTAGTCTTTATTGCAAAAGAAGGATGAAAAGGGAAATGTTACTTTTCATGATGTGGCTTTCTTTTTCCTCTCTGTATCTCTCTCTCCAACAGTACGAGACTTGCAACATGGCTAATCTATGAAAAATCATGAGTTGATGAGTGGGCTGGGCTCAGGTGTGGCATGGCTCATGCCCAACCCAACTGAAGGTGTGGCATGGACCCTTATCTTTTCTGAATCTTATTGGATCAGGTTCGATTTAATTATTGATGGACCCATTTGGCCCATAGGTTGGGTCTTCTGTTTCCATTTGGACCCAACAAAGTTGGGTGTAGTTCTAGTTTCAGGTCATGTTTTAGACTTCCGCTCATGCGAAATCTATACTTTACAAAACACTGGTAACTTCATGGATAATGCAAAATACTCCTGCAGTGCTAGGGTTGTTGTAAACAAACCTGATGAAGGATGATATTAGTTATTAAACAACATGTGTTTTAATGGGCAGCAGCACTAAAAACATAAACAAGCTACACAATGAAATTGTTGTTATTATAACTGTTTAGCTAATACACTATTGCCAAAAACAATTCAAATTATAAATCAATTTCCCAGGTACCAACCAACCAGCCTTTACTTACATAATGTATTAAATTAAATTTAAAAGATTCCAGTATCAAAATAAATAGTATCTAAAGATTTTTGGCATAAATGAAACTAAATTAGAAGTGTATGCTCTTATGAAGTACTATTGATTGCTGTTTTGCAACAGATATATGTCATGCCCTTTTGCAATTTTAGCTACCTGTTCAAATATATATTCAGTTGACCACTACGAAAGCAAAATTAGAATGCTGGAATTATATTTCACGATTCAGAATAGTGGAGGTATTATTATTGTAGGATAAAAATATAATCACCTATTAGTAAATTTGAGGATCCAATTTGAAATAGTCCTGCATCAAGAACATATGGATGACAACAGTTTATGGGGTTTTCAGAGTGGTGACAGATGTGCACAGATACTGACTAGTAAGTATCATTGCTGTTGTAGCCTGTAGGCCTCTCAGGCTGCTGACGTGCAAAATTTGTTGTAATGCCCCACAAAGTAGATCTTGTAGAAACTTTTTGCAGGGTCCATTTTCTGCTTTGGTGCAAAGAACAAAAATTTATGCACTTAAGGCATGAAGCATTTGATGTTTATAATTGTAGAACTCTCTTTTCACTTTATCTGACAACTAAACAGTGAGGATTTTTGTACTTAAACAAAAAAATGGAATTGCGAGACTCCATGCTTTTTCAGAGGTTCACAGGTAGGTATCCTAATGATGTATCAAATTTGGAATAGTGCTCTCTCGGAATGAAACCAAGTCATTGACAATGAGTCTGGTGGTTTTATTTCCTTGGTTTCATTAGGCCTAGTGGCTTGGTTATATGGATTAACAGCAATTAGCTTTTGTACCCTAACATCCTGTAGCTCTTTGCATAGTGTCACCGAATTATTATGGCCTTAGAATCTGCAGAAGTTGTGAAGGCCTTAATTGATGTAAAAGTAACTTTATATAGGTACTTACATTCACTTTTTCTCAAAAGGTTCATATGTTGATTGTTTTTATGATTTGGTCAATGTCGTGGAGTTGGTCAATATAATGTTCTCCCAATAAAACCTAATAATTTAATTGTTTTTGATATTTCTGGGCCTTAGATTTAGAGGTGATGCATATGTGAATGTGACCAGTGAAAGGTTTGCAGGCTAGGGTAGGGGAATGACTGAACTGGTATCTGTAATAATCATGTTGATATAGTTATCATCTAGTTCAATCCCTAACTACATTAATGATCTTGACATCACAGGCATGAGAAATATGTGACTCAGTACAGGGCCATGTTCGTTCTCAACTGCAAGGTCAAGATTGATCAGATACTGCGGCAAGGAAAACGGAAGTCAAGGAAGCCCAAGGGCCGCATGTCTTCTAACAAGTCCCCAGAAAATCTTGAACATGATGTGGTATTCCGGCCTGTCTGCTGCTCTGTTTGCTCAACTGAGGTTGGAGTCTTTGACGGGGATGAGGTTTACCATTTCTTTAATGTTATTCCAAGCAACTCCTGAGCTTTTTCTTGACGGGCTTTGCTAAATTTAAGTTATAGGCATGTGCTTTAAATGTAGCATAATCAATCACCTGGCCGCTGACTGCATCATGACGTTTCATTTCTAATGAATCCTAAAGTTATGATGACGCGCTAAGTGTAACTCCTGTACATGTAATGCCATTCATATTAAGTTTTTGTATGGTTATAAACTTATAATGCTGTAATCAGATGATTATGGCAAATTGCTCCTACCATAAACTGACTATCAATTTTGTTATTATGGTCACCTTTTCTGTGATGATTGTAGCAATTTGCTTGGATGGTAGGCTTTCAGTAATTTTTCCGTGTGATTATTGGGTGATATTGGTTGCATTTTAAGGAATGCCTCGTTAACACAGTAATTGCCAGTGTCTTTTATTGCTTTGGAATGCATTTAACAAAGAAGGCCATTGGAAACCATGGATTCAAAGCAAAGGGAAAATAAGACATTTGGTGATAGCATATTGCCATTATTAGACAAGAGCAAAAACTAAGGCTGCTCTTTTGAATTAAAAAAAATTAAACAAAGAGCACAGAGCAATTGTTTGATTGCCTTTTAATCAAAATAATAAAAGCAAGACATGATAGAAGTGGTACATTAAATTTAGTCTTGATTTCATGAAACTCTCACTTCATAATCTGCATTATTGAAAACAATCCTCTCCAGGTCAAGCAATGAGTCAGCGGTCACCTGCTTGTTGGTTTTTTGAACTCTTGGAACCTAAAAAAAAGAAAGTGCTTGTTTTTATGGGCACCGCACAGCATCCATCTACCACTGGAAGACATCTATCTGGAATTTGAACACACAAATGCCGCGATGATGCCATGTATGCCATATGGTATTTAGAAACCCTCATTTATTTGAAAATGAAGATCATGCATGAATGCCACACCATGCTTGTCCAATATTTATAGCATCATGTTGGACTAAAAACCAACTGTGTACATTATATGCTTGATACCCTATTTCATACACTTTAATAGTATGCTTTCATGCTGCCGTATTAGAATATAAAAATGACAAAAGAGTACACACATGTTCTTAAAATATGTTGCAATATAGTGTGTTATCATTGTTTCAATCTTCTGCTAATATAAAAAAGAGAATTCAATTTCTGAGCAACCATCAATCATTAGATGTTGTTTGAATAAGAACAAATATATGCTCTCGTATAAATCTACTCTGATGCCTCCGTAGGTCTATCTTGTTATGATAAGGCTTACTAGAGTAGTAATGCTTCAACGAGCTCACCCTTGTATGCTCTTTCTTTAGGTGGATTGCATGTTGCTGAATGCTCAGTGAACGTAAATTCTGGAGATTTGGAGGCTTAGCTTGTTACATATAACTAGAATACTGCTAACTAGATGCTCACAATTGCTAATGATTGCTATGATGATGCATGCACTAAGTTACCAAGTTTGTAATACCATGTTTCCAATGCTGATGATTAATATGTAAAATAGTATAATGGTGTTTTCAAGGCTGTTATGAGCCATTATATTTAGGTCTATTGTGATACAATGGTAAGGTTACTCCATTATACATCGCATGTTAATGGATTCTAAATATCGAAACAGCCCTGCAGCAGCGAATGAAAGCCTTTGTGCGCCAAAAAAGCCTTGTGCACTGAGATGCCTTTTTATAATTGTTTGGTGATAGTGCTAATGATGCCTTTCCTCCACCTGAGAATGGAGTTCTCAACAGATTCTTGTTTACTTCTGTTCTTTAATAACTTAATTGAGTTTTTGACTCCAATGATCCAAATTGAATAAAAAAACAAAGAACCTGGATATTTTTAGAATGATCATCCACGAGGTCACCACAGCAGCATAAAATAATGCATCATTAATTAAACTAATCCTGATTCAATAATGTGGTAGCAGTCATGAATCCTTGATCCCTGCTGTTTGAATTATAAAATATTGCAGGACATGCATCTTATCGTGCCCTTCTAGTTTCCATGAAATAATTAGAAACTGAGGAAGGAATTCTCGGCACTCTGATTGGTACAAAATAATTGTATTAGGTAGATGCTTCTGATGGTTGTCCAATCATTGGATAATGTTACATATGAATGCTCTATAATGTGATCATTTGGCTACTGGGATTTTATATTTGTTGTCCTGGTTGTTGGAAATTAGTGAAGAATAAGACATTCTTTGTTGCTAGACAAGTTGATCTTGTGCATTCTGCTCATGAAAATGGTAACCCTGCCCAGGTATTGAGCAGGGCATTTTTTTCTTTTTGGCAATGGAAAAAAAAAAATTCCCTCTTGGAAAGAGATGGTAACACCAACAGAGATGTTTCTTGCTCATGATGTGCGGGAATCCAGATCATATCGAGTGATATTGTGGGGATTCCACTTGCCGTGTTTTGCTGGGAGATAAAAAAATTATATATTCAGGTTGCTTGAGCAACTCTTATACTACTGTTTTCTTAGATTTCGTGCCTGCTTCATATCAAAAGGTTATTGTAAGGATTTAGGCTGGCAAACCTTCTACAAACCTACTAAATCCATTATTCGGCACTAGATGAATTGGCTTTTGGTAACTTTTCAGACTCGGTGCAGAATTTGGTTTAGGCTGTATTCCCCATGCATAGTTTTTGTAAGTATACACAGCCGTTGCATGCTAGAGGCTGTCAACGAGCCCGACGCCGAGCCCAAGCCTGGGAGAGCTCGGCTTCGGCTCGTTTCACAGAAGCTTCGGGCTCGGGCTCGGTAACGAGCTTCTATTTTAGGGCTCGGACGCTCGAGCTTGCTTGACAAAGCAAAGGCTCGGGCTTGAGCTCGTAAAGCTCGTTTCAATTACGAGCTCTAGAACGAGCCCGAGCTCGGGCTCGTAATCGGGCTCGAGCTTAGGCTCGGGCTCGATAACAAGCTATTTTTCTCTATATGATTAGATTTTTATGAATTATGGTGCTGAAATAAGATTTTTCAGTGGAAGACTAGAGCTGTTTGGGCTCGTGAGCTGCTCAGGCTCGAGCTCAGGCTTGGGCTCGAGTGTAAACGAGCTCAATTGGGCTCGGGCTCGGGCTCGTTTGACTACCGAGCCGAGCCCGAGCCGAGCTTTACCGAGCCGAGCCCGAGCCGAGCCGAGCAGCTCGGCTCATTAACAGCCCTAGTTGCAGCTGATGATACCTCTTTGTTACATGATCATATAATCGTAGGATACCAAATCCAACCACATAGAGTATATTGTGTATGATGTATACTAAAATCGGATTGGAAACGATCGGTACTAGCATATTCATATCTATAATTGATTTATTGATGAATATAGATATGGATATTAGTCGGATCAAAAATTCATGTCCATATTTATTTTAAATGGAATCGATAGAAATCGGATAATTAAATTTTATGACCATAAAATCAAAGAGATACTAAATGGATGATAAATTAGGTAATAGCATATAATGTGGTCATTTATTTTTTAAAAAACTTCATGAGTGCTATATAAAATTAAATAGGATTATAAGTAAAATTGGATATTCAGATATGGATTGGATAGTTGTCTATCCATATCCATTTTCTTTGATGGATACGAATATTAGTTGGATGCTTAACTTTCTATCCATATTCAGATATATTTGGATACGAAAACAGATCCCAACGGATATTATTTGATCTACTTTCACCCCTGGTATAATGGCATCTATCAATTAGTGTGACAATAGCTTGAATTTGAAAAGCACGTCCAGATTTGAATCTATTGCTGCCAAATCCAGACCGAGGCGGGAGTGCAGCTTGAATGACCCTAAGGTTGGAGGCGAGCTAAGCAGGCTAGTTGCGGCGCGACACTAGTCTCCTCCGTTGGGTAGCCTACAAGAATTTCACTTGCCGAAGAGTTTCTGATAAGGGACTCTCCGATGCCTAAGTCAGAATAACGAGGCAATAGTGTGGAAGAAAAAAATTTCAGCAGAAAGTGGTCTCCTAAGTGATAGTGAGTGATTATTAGGCGCTTACCTTAAGTCCCCCAAGTTGCCCCCTTTATATAGGAGAGCTAATCTTGTCGTTACCTGGGCCATGTGATGGGCAATGATGTCAGGCAATAGCTAGTAATACATCCACAATGCGGGGTCAGTCTATATGGGCTGAGTGTGCGCAGTCTGATGTAGGACGTGAGGTTGCTACGACTGTGGATGGATAGAGCTGTCGGTTGTTAGGGCTGTTAGGCCTAGTTAACGCATGCTGATGGTTCTCCTCGGCTAGCAACTTCTAGGTTGGAGTTAAAGTCGTTCACCTTGGTCATGTCAAGGTTAGGAGGGTCGGCTGGCTTAAGGTCAAGGTGTCCCATATTTCTCTCATCATTTGCCCTCCATTTTCGAGGCCGAACTACATTCTGATTTGGGCGATGAATGTCGAACAGTCGCCTCGATTAAGGGCGAGACCTTCGTCAGGACATTAAGTATGTCAACCGGTCTTCTCGAAGCGTCGTTGGATTCGGGCTATCCTAAGAGTCATCATTACGGGGCAACTCTAAGACGCCATTAAGCAGCGATCTGTTCGGATCGCCTGTGTAATACCCTTTGCTGCACGTGGCTCGATCTGTCGGATAGCCGAACTAGTGCTCCGATCAGGGCCGTTAGCACCCCTATATAAGGGCGTCTCTAACTCTTAGACTCTACCTTTGCACCATCTGCCCCTCCATCTAAGTACCCGAGCGTCCAGAATCTGGGTGGCATCCCGACGAACTCTTTGCTTCCGACGTCGACATCCTCCGTGCTTCTCCAAGTTCTGTGGGTTTTTCTTTTTGGCTGCGTCGACCCTTTTCTGTCTCCTTCCTTGTCTTCTCTTCGTCTATCTTCATCTTTTTCTAGGTATTTTCCTTCGTACTTTCTCCTGTCCACCATAGCCGGGTTTGAGGCCAATGCCTTGGAGGAGAGTCGTCCGTTTGGACTGCTCTTCTCGAGGTTTGGCAACCTTCATCCTTGGGTAAGGCTGAGTCCTGAGGTTTGATCAGCTCAGACTATGAGGTATTCGTTCGAGCTCAACACTTTGTGCCCCCTGAGTTCACCTTCAAGCTCGGCCTGGTCTTAATGATCGGGTGACTAACCCATGTCCTTATTGGCTCGGCTTGTATGTAGGAGAATTCTATGGGCCGAGCTGAGACTTCCTCTCCACCCCTTCGTTGTTCAATCTGAATGGGGTCCTACTGCTTCGTTCAACCCAACTAGTGCCAACTCTGGCAGATCTTATGCAATTTTCTTTCTCTCTATTTCCTTCGGAACATTCGGGCCTTGGTCCTCTTTTTTTGAGGGATGCTTCACCTGAAGAGGCATCCTCAAGATAGCATATGGTGGTATTTTTCTCCTCAGAAAGACCGTCAGTTGCTCGAGGTACTCCTCTTCCATTATGGATCGAAAGGGAGGTTCTTCTCATCCATTCCGAGTAGCCATGGGGGTTGCACTAGAGGGAGCGTGCCTCAAGAGGGACCTAAATCGATCCCCAAGGTTGTCCGATAATGATTAAAGAGACTTGGACAGGCTTCTGGCATCTCAATTCGAGATCCCCATCCTGTAGGAGCTGTTGTTCGAGGCCTCTGATTAAGATCTTGTCTGAGCCCAGTCGACCCCCAAGGTAAGCTTTTTTTGGGGTTTTTTTGGTCTTTCCTCCTCGATGTTCTGGAGTAACTTTGTCTTTGTTTTGCAACTCTTGCCGCCATGAAGTTCGATCTCTTGCTGATTCGCGAGAGGAGGAAGGTGGAAGAAGAGTCAAGCCGTGGCTGCCGAGGATGGGGCTCCTCGATGGAAGAGGTCGGGGGGCAGTTCCTCCTTGGCCTTTGCCGTTAAGGCCACTGCCGAGGGTCGGCGTCGAGCCTCAGTTCCTGCCAGTTGTCCTCGTGGTTGCCTTGTTCCTCGGGGAAAATTGTTACAACTTAACTCTAAGGTCAAGGTCCTCACGATTGGGTTCAGCCCTTCCGGAGGGGATTTTTGCTGGACCCCGACTAACGTCCCACCTTCGCTCGACCATCTCTCAAGGTTCGCACGTGGGGTCGATCGGACCCTAGGCCATCCGCCTTGGGCAAGGAGGATGGTTTAACCCCAGCCTGCATGTCCCGAACCGACTCTTCCAATCGGTGGTCGAAGAGTCCGCCTTGGCTCTAGAGACTCTCGAGGTCGCAAGGGAGCTGGTTCAAGCCATACAGCTTTGAGTCGATAGGGAGCTCGTATTCTCCGTCAATGCCACCAATTTCTTCGACGAGGCCTATGCCATGATTATTCAGGTAAGTTTCATAAATTTTTACCAAGTCACTTCCCTCGGTAAATGACTTCCTCTTTTCTTCAACGTGCCCTCGATGTCAACTACGTGCACGAGAGGATCAAGATACTCTTGCGGCGCATCTCGGAGCACGAGGCGAGGGTGGAGATAGCCGAGGAGTGCACCCGTCTGTCAAGGCGGGATGGAGGCTGCCGAGGTGCGGGATCGGCAGGCTAAGCTGACGATGAAGATAGCCGAAGACAAAATCGAATAGATAGAAGCACATGCCTCAATCACGCAGACCTAAGGATTGATCATGGAGGGCAACTGTCCTTGACCAAGAAGGCCTACTGCGCTTCTAAGCAGAAGGTCGCAGAGCTGCCGAGAAGCTGTCTAGGTCGAGTGAGAGGCCGCAGAAGCGAGGGAGGAAGCTGTTCTTGTGAAGGCAAAGGTTGCGGAGACGATCAAGGAATATCACGCCTCTGAGGAACTCAAAGAAGAGGCCATGGAGACCGCAACCGATGTCTTCGGAAAGGGCTTTGTAGAATGCCGAGCTCAGGCACAACATCTCTTCCTAAGGATAGACTTCTCCAGTCTTGACAACGATGATGATGGTGGCGAGTGTGGAAAAGGTGGCGATGACGGCGACGACCTGGAGATTGTGAAGGTGTCGAGGTTGGCACGGCAATGGTGAAGGTGCCGAGGGGAGAGGCGAAAGAGCTGATCTGGAGGGATGCTCTCCTTATCCTGGATCTTAGCCTGACATCGCGGATCGCATCCGAGAACCCAACCCCTGGGCGACGATCTTGCAAGCAGGAATCTTCACGAAGATCTACATCTTTTCAACTGAAGGAACTGGGTTCTTCGATGGCAGCAGGGGCGGCGAAGGCGAGGAATGAAGACCTTTACCTCATCGTTTTTGCTTTTTCTTTTCACTCGAGTGAACCGAGTTTAATGTACCTTCTTTTTGTTTTGGCCTCTACTAAGGTCAGTGTAAAAATTTACAACTTTATTGAAAATAAAGAGTTTCCCAAGTACTTGACCCTAGTCATGGTTTGCGTCGTATTGTTGTTTGCTCTTTGTTTGAATTTGCGACAAGCCTTGACCTTTCATTGTTGCTCTTTTTGCTCTATTTCTATCGAGATTAATGCATGTACTAGAAGATAATGTAAATAAAAAAATTTTGAAGTACTTGGCTTTGGTTTTACTTATTGTCGTTTATTTCTTTATTCGAGTTGAGGTCATCTCACCGAACCCTCCTAGTCGTGAAGCTTTAGCTTGTCTTGGGCTTTTCGACTGATTTTTTGGAAGTTTGGCTTCTGAAAAATTTTGAGTGGGCTTGGTCTTCTACTTAGGCTGTTCCCAACCCGAAGAGTCTAGTTGGCATGCCAAGCCTTCGACGCAGCAGCTAATTCTCCTGGTCAAGTCATTCTCGACCTAAGGGGGTCGGTTGGCACACCAAGCCTTCGATGCAGCGGCCGGTTCTCTTGCTCGGTCCATTCTCGACTGAAAAGATCGGTTGGTATGCCGAACCTTTGGTGCAGCGGTCGGTACTCCTGCTTGGGCTATTATCAATCTAAAGGGGTTGATTGGCATGTCAAGCCTTTGGTGCGGCGGCTGGTTCTTCTGCTCGGGCCATTATCGACCTAAAGATATGGGTTGGCATGCCAAACCTTCAGCATGGCAGCCGGTTCTCTGGCTCGGGCCATTCTCAACTTGAAGAGGTCAGTTGACACACCGAGCCTTCAGCGCGGCGCCGATTCTCTTGCTTGGGCCATTATCGACCTAAGGGAGTTGGTTGGCATGCCAAGCCTTCGACACGGTGTCTGATTCTCTTGCTCGGACCATTATCGACTTGAAAAGGTCGGTTGACTCGCCAAGCCTTTGGCGCAGTGATCGGTCTTCTCATTTCAAGAGTATGTTTTCCAAGGCATCCTGGGGTGGGCTCCTAGAAAAAATCTGAGTAGGCTCGATCTTCTCATCTCTGAAATATGCTCCTAGAGGCATCTTTGGGGTTGGCTACTTAGAGAAAATTCGAGTGGGCTCAGTCTTCTCATCTTTGGAGTATGCTTCTGTAGGTATCTCTAGGGTTGGCTACCCAAAGAAAATTCAAGTGGGCTCAGTTTTCTTATCTCCGAAGTATGCTTACGGAAGCATCTCTCAGATTGTCTACTTAGAGAAAATCCAAGTAGACTCGGTCTTCTCATCTCCGAACTAGGGTCTCGAAGGAATTCCGAGCGAGCTTGTTTAGGGAGATTCCAGGCATCCACAGGCATCTTCTTTATTAGGGCCAAGCATCTCCGGGTGTCCCAAGTAGAATATGCTTATCATGATTGTCCAATCTGGAGATAGAAATATAACAAGATGATCTTTAGTTAGAGATGAGCTCAAACTACAATGGATCTTGCTGATAATAGACGCGAAGGTTGTCAGAGTTCAATATCCATGGAATTGGAGTATTGTCGAGTTGCTCCAGTCGATATGCTCCAGGTTGAACAACTTCGGTCACTCGGTATGGGCCTTCCCAATTTGGGCTCAACTTGCCGAGTTCTTCTAGTCGGGATGCTTCAGCCTTTCTCAGAACAAGGTCGTCAAGTTAGAAAAGCTTGCTTTTGATCCTTGAGTTGTAGACCGAGCTACTTTCAACTGGTATGCCGCCATGCGGATCTAAGCTCGCTCCCTGATTTTTTCAGCAGTCGAGGTTGGCTTGGAGCTAATCTAAATTCGTCTGATCGTCAAAGTTCTCCACTCGAATTGACAGTCCAATCTCCAATGGGAACACTTCCTCTGTTCCGAAGGCAAGGTCGAAGGACATCTCCTCGGTATGGGCTTGAGATGTGGTCTGGTATGCCCACAAGACATTGTGGAGCTCTTCAGGCCATAGTACTTTCACCCGATCCAGTCTTGCTTTCAGCCCTTGCAGGATCATCTAGTTGGTCACTTCGGCTTCCCGTTGCATTGTGTGTGGGCTACTGAAGTGAATCAATGATTGATCCTATGTTCGGTGCAGAACTCTTCCAATTGGGCATTGCCGAACTATGCCTATTGTCAGTAATGTAATACTCAGGAAAGTCTGAACCTGCAGATTATATTCTGTCAGACGAATTTCCAAGCTTTCACCTTGGTAATCCGAGCCACTGGCTCGATTTCTGCCTATTTGGTAAAGTAATCAACTGCTACAAAAAAAACTTATACTGTTCGGTTGCCACTAGGAATGGTCTGAGGATGTTGATCCCCCATTGCACAAATAGGCAAGTGGCATTGATCGACATCAATGTGCCGCTAGTTGTCGTTGGACATTTGAGTGGCGTTGGCACCGGTCGCACCTCTTGACGAAGTTAGAAGCATCCTTATGCCAGGTCGGCCTGTAGTAACCTTGCTGCAGGATCCTGTAGGCCAGAGACCTGCCCTTCGGATGATTGCCACAGATTCTCCCTCATGCACCTCCCGAAGTGCGTAGTCTACCTCGGTTGGGCGGAGACATTTGAGGAGCGGCAGCGAGGACGACCTCCAAGATAATTTATTATCAAGAAGGATGTAAAAGTTGGCATGTCGCTTTTATCCAATGGGCTTCCAGCCCGGTCTGTAGGTACTCTTCCGTCTTTTAAGAAGTCGGTGAGTGTATGCGATCCAGTTCGGCCTTGGACAACGGTAGTTTGAGCACAACCTCAGGCTCGTTGATGCTTGGCGCCTTTAGGGACTTCGAGGTAGGTGGCTTTGGTCAGCTCAGCAATCTCTGAGGTGGCCAATTTTGACAATAGGTCGGGTCCTCACATTTTTCGACCGGGAGGATCTGTTGTATATCAAAATTACAAAAGGTTGAGCTGATGTCCTTTACCTTTTGTAGATACTTGATCATTGAGAGCCCTCGAGCCTCGAATTCTCCTTGTACTTGGGCTAACCACCAATTGCGAATCACTGAAGACCTTCAATTGTTAGAGCCTAAGCTCCTTGGAGAGTTTTGAGCTCGGCAATGAGTGCTTCATATTCAGCTTTACTATTTGAGGTGAGGAACTCGAACCGTAGGGCATACTCAGTGGTTAATCCTTCTAGAATGGTGGTTGCCCAATAGATGCAGCCCAAGAGGGGGGTGAATTGGGCTTTTAAAAACTTTTAATTACTTCTAAACTTTTGAGTTAATTAAGCTAAGTTATATGGATTACACAGTGGAAACTTAACCTTCAGCAACAGATTAATTCTAATCTAATCAAGATTAAAACTATTAAGCAGTAGATAAAGAGCTTAACAAAGTTAAGTATAGTGGAGAGATAATCTAAACAAAGGAGCTAACTTAATACAATCAAGAGTACAATTCTAATCAAAGTTAGGTAGATGAAGATGAAGCAAGTTAAACTACCTAAACAATTTTAACTAGATTTGCAATTGAATGAATAGGCAAGTACGCTAAAGAAGAGACAAAGCATTGCAAACACACAAAAGTATAGTGATTCGGTGCTAATTGCACCTACATTCCAATCCCCAAGCTCTCTTGAAAATTTACTATAATCCTCCTGATTACAGTGTGGTTGTTTTCCGAGTTCACAACCCAACTCATTGTTTTTTCCGGGATCACAAGAAACCCAATACAATTAATTATTTTTTCTGGGCCCAACAATCAAACCCAATACCGTTTATTTTTCGGGATCGCAAACAACCCAATTGGTTTTGCGGGATCACCAACCAAAACCTTACACATTGTTTTTCAGGATCCCAATAAACCCGGTTGATTTTAAAGGAAATCAACTAAAACCTTTTCCCTCAAGTTCCACCCTTGTGAGAGGGCTCGCGCATAGCTTGCAAAACATACTCTTCTGTCTTTTCTCTAAAGGAGATGGCTCACGCTCTGAAGGAGGCGTCTCGCGTTCTGACTGGAGAAAAAGTGCTAAACTGTTCTTCACTGCGGGGAGACGGCTCGTGCTCTGCTGGAAGCGTCTTGCGCACTGGCACATTGAGACAGTCTTCTATCTTCTGCGGGAGTCGACTCTCCTTAGTCATAAGTCGGCTCGAGGGTGTGCCAGACCACTTTCTAAGTCCCAGAGACATCTCGTCCACTATAAGAGACATCTCGTAGACTGTCCAGGTGTAAATAAGGTTCAAACTAAATGTTTAACCCATCTTAATATCTTTGAACCTTTTTCTAATGGATTTCTCTTAAGTTTTATATATTTTCTTTTGAATCATCCCCTAGACTGTTTCTTTGGATTTTTCTTTGAATTGCTCCTCCAACTTAAATCCTTTGAACTTGAAACTTGGGCCAATGAAGTGTAGCTTTCTTCCAACTTTTCTTGAGAACATTTGAGGCCTTCTGAATTCTTCCAACTTGCTATGTTCCTTACAAAACAAATTATATTCTTATTGCAACACAAACATTAGAAATTATACCACAAAGTTTTGTGATCATCAAAATCAATTCTAGGGTCAATAGATAGTAAGTATGAGTCAGCTCCATAACCCCCCCAGGCCCGATAACCCGTCCACATGCAGTATCTGCAGTCACACTATGGCATTCATCTTTTGGGGAGCTCGGCAGGATCCTCATTAGAGACTGTGCACTCCACCAAAAGTCTGCAATGCTTGCGCCTTGATAGATGGCTAAGATCAATACTCCAAGTCGAATTCTCCGAGCTCCACCGCCCACTTTGCTAGCCGACCCTATATGTTCAGGCTTCTGGAGAACCTTGTCTCATCGGCTGGTCAGTCGAACGTCGATTGAGTGGGATTGAAAGTATGGCCAAAGCTTTCGAGCTAAGATGATGGAAGTGTTAGACCATCTTCTCTAGTTTGGAATAGCTGGTCTCGCATTGTGCAAAATCCAAACTTGCGTAGTAGGTCGGTTTCTGACATCCCTCCTCCTCTCGGACCAAATTGAACTCAGAGCGATGGGAGAAATGGCCAAGTACAGGTAGAGCATTTCTTCGACTTGTAGTTTTCGTGTGAAGGGGTGATGAGCTAAGGTATTTCTTTAGCTGATCGAAGGCCTCTTGGACACTCCTTAGTTCATTGGAAGTCTTTTGGGCGCTTTAGGGCCTTGAAGAGAGGAGGCAGCGGGTCCGCCAACCTGAAAACGAATCTCGCAAGGACGGTAATCCGTCCAGACAGGCGTCGGACTTTCTTGACAGTCTTCAAAGGTTGCATCTCTTGCACTACTCGGATCTTCTCTAGGTTCACCTCAATGTCTCGTTGTATCACCATGAACCGAAAAATTTTCTCTGAGGTGACCCCGAAAGGTGCATTTCGATGGATTGAGCTTCATTTAATAATTTTTGAGAGTTGTAAAGGTCCCTTCTAGGTCGACGATGTGCTGTTCCATCGTCCAACTTTTTACGAGCATATCATCCACATATACCTCCATGTTTCGTTTGATATACTCTTTGAAAATTTTGTTGACGAGGCGCTGGTAAGTGACCCCTACATTCTTTAAGTTGAAGGGCATTACCTTATAGCAGTAGTGGCCTCTATCGGTAAGAAAAAATGTCTTCTCCCCATCTTCGGGAGCCATTGGGATCTGGTTATACCTGTAGAAAGAATCCATGAAGGTCAGCAGATGGTGTCCCGAGGTGATGTCTACGAGTTGATCTATCTTTGGGAGTGGAAAGTTGTCTTTCAGGCAAGCCTTATTTGTTCAGTGTAGTCGATGCAGGCTCGCCATTTTCTGTTATCTTTTTTGACAAGCACAATGTTAGCCATCTAGTCAAGGTAGCTTACCTTGCGTATGAAGCTAGCTTCTAGTAGCTTGTCAACATTCTGGTTGATGATCTGCTGCCTTTCCGCAATGATGTTCCTTTTTTTTCTGCCACATAGGTCGGTGGGCTGGGTCCATGTTGAGCCGGTGCGCCATTACCTTGGGGATTATGCTTGGCATATCAGCAGTCGACCAGGCAAAGACATTTGCATTAGCATGGAGAAAGATGATCACTTCGGCGCAGTTTTCTTTACTCAGATCGAAGCCGATCTGGACCGTTCGGTCAGGATCATCTTCCTGTAAGGGAATCAACACCAACTCCTTGGCTGGTTTCTGCTCGTTGTTCCTTCAACTCATCCCTTGTGTCGAGTCTTTTGATCGTAGAGTTTCTACTGACCTCTTTCCTTTGAGAGCAACCATGTAGTATTAGCGAGCCATGGCTTGGTTGCCCCAAATTTCTCCGACCCCTCTGCTTGTGGGGAATCACATGAGCAAATGGTAGATGGACGCAATAGCATAGAAAGCATTCAAGTTGGGGTGGCCCAGGATCGCATTGTAGGCAGGTACTCGAACCACAAGGAAGTCTAGTCTTAATGTGTTCTCCAGGGCTCTTGTCCTGCGGTGACCGGTTAGGTTGACCATCCCTTCAATGGGAAGTGAATACCCAGAGAAGCCGACTAGGAGAACACTAACATTTTGGAGTTGTTCGGTAGGTAGTCTCAATCTTTGGCAAGCATTGTAGAATAACACATCGGCCGTGCTTCCATTAGTGACAAGTATTCTCTTTACATTGTATTTTTTTGATAGTAAGAGAAATAACCACGGCATCATCATGAGGAGTTTGAACCCCTCCTAGGTCGTCGTCAGAGAAGGTGATGATGTCCCCCGTGCTCTCTCTTTGGGGCAGCCTTGACCTCTTAAGGAGCTCGGCCTGCTCGAGGCTTCCGGAAGCTCAGTGGGACCATCAGAGATGGTGTTGATGACTCCAACGGTCCAGTCGATTATCGATCAGTTCTGGAGGTGGCAGACTAGAGGAGGAAGCATGCACTTCTCGATCATGCCAAGTATAGACATACTGACCCAACCACCCATATCGGATGAGTGCCTCAATCTCTTCCTAAGCTAGAGTCACTTCTCGGTGTCGTGGTTGTGGTCCCAGTGGAAGCGGCAAGTACTTTCTTCTTATACTTGTTGAACGCCATGGCCTTCATCCAACGACAAGGGTGTAGGTAGCTTTGGCCTTCAATTTCTATGAGAATCTGGATCCTCGAGATAGTGAGACGGGTTGTACCTCTCAAACTTATGAAAAGGGCTCTTAAGCCATCGCGAGTCCCTCTCACGCCGGGGTGAGATATTCCTCGTCTCTCTTTGCTCCTGACATCCTCTCTTGCTTCCCTAGGGGGGTCTCCCATTGGCAGACTCGCGGCGGAAGGCCATGGGTTCCTCGGCATAGATATATTTGTTGGCCTACGCCAACATTTCGGTGAAGTCATCGAAGAAGCCCTTTTTAGGGAGAAGAGGAAGCTCAAGGGCCGCAGGCCACTCTTCGTCGCAGATATCGCGACCGACTGATCTAAATTGCGGACCTCCAACATCGCCTGCATTGAAGCAATTGACATATTCTCTGAAAGATTTTCTCTCCCTCTGCTTGATGTTGAGCAACCCGTGCGAGCCGCGACACAGTCTTCGGCTGGAGACGAAGTGTGTCATGAAAAGGTGGGCGAGCTACCCTAAGGAGTGGATGGATCGGGTCAAAGCCTGAAAAACTAGAACTGAGCCACTTTGCAGAGGGTCATAGGGAACGCCTTGGAAAGTATGGCATCGGTGGTTCCATGCAGCATCATGAGAGCTTTGAAGCTCTCAAGGTGATCGAAGGGATCCGAGGTGCCATCATACGATTCCACTTGCGGCATCTTGAACCGAGGTGTATCGGTTCCTCTATGATCTGCCAGAAAAAGGGAGACTTTAAGGAGAAGTTGAGGTCATTGCTCGTCCTCGAAGCCTATTGTTGGCCCAAGTGGGGTGCAGCACCACCCTTTGACTCGAGAACTCGTCGCACCCAAGTGGTGAGTGCTTTGCGCTGCCTTGGTTAAGAAAATAGGGCTGCGCCTTCACTAACAGCAATCGCTTTTGGTGTAATGGTAGCGCATGATCCTGACAGTTGGTATCAGAGCCTGAGGTCGCAGGTTTAGTTCTCCCAAGCATAGGCTGGTGGTGGGGGGGTGATTGTTGGCCCAAGTAAGGTGCAGCACCACCCTTTGACTCAAGAACCCGTGGCACCCAAGTGGTGGGTGCTTTGCGCTGCCTTGTTTAAGGAAATAGAGCTACAACTTCACTAACAGCAATTGCTTTTGGTGTAATGGTAGCGCTTGATCCTGACGCCTATCCTTTAAGGGCTAAATTTACTGGTCCATTTTCTCGAGGAGAAGTTGAGGTCGTTGCTTCCCACTGAGGCAGGATCTCCACAAGACGAATAGGCGAGAGGCTCTAGACGGAATCCCCATCAGAATGAGGACTTGGAGTGCGTTGTTTTCCATTTTGACCGGAGCTGCTCTACCAAGTGTGTTGACTCTAACACGACTGCTTAGGATCCCAGTCCTGGGAGCGGTGGCTGACCAAACGCATGCAGTGCACCCATGATTAAGAATGGGGGCTGGGCTCGTTGAATTCTAACCAGGCTGGCTTCGATCGCGCAACTGCTTGTTACAAGCCCTAGACCACGGCGGTCAATGCATGCACCTATTGAGTGAGAAGGTCGAATTGCTCCTTGTCTGTAGGTGCAACAGGTCATTTCGGTAGAGCGGGTTCGGGGCTCTGCAATGACCCTCAGGAGATCGGAGCGCGGCATTGCGAAGCACGCGATGTGCCGCAAGTTCCTCGCGACCTCATTTTGGTTGTCTCTCCCTTGGATTGAAGTTGATGTAGTGGGAGCTGGGCCCTCCTTCTAGCGCTAATTTGTTGCCGCCAAATTCGAACCAAGGTGGGAGTGCAGCTCGAACAATCTTAAGGTCGGTTGGAGGCGAGTTGAGCAGGCTGGTTGAGGCGTCAGGCACTGGTCTCCTCTGCTGGGTAGCCTGCAAAAACTCCACTTGAGAGAGAGTTTCCGACGGAGGACCCTCCGATGCCTAAGTCAGAATAACAAGGCAACAGTCTGGAAGGGAGAGATCTCAACAGAAGGTGGTCTTTGTGAGTGATAGTGAGTGCTTATTATACATGTGCCTCAATTACCCCGGGTTGCCCTTTTATATAGGGGAGCTAGTCTTGTTATTATCTGAGCCGATGTAACGTGCAATGATGCCAGGCAGCGACCAATGGTATGGCCCTAGTGTTGGGCTCAGTCCACGTGGGCAGAGTGCGGCGCAGGTCTGACGCGGGATGTGGAGCTGTCATGACTACGAACGACTACGGCTATTGATTGTTAGGGTTGTCAGCCTTGGTCGACGCAAGCTGATGGTTCTCCTTTGCTTGCGACTCCTCGGTTGGAGCTAAAGTCGTTTACCTCAGTTCATGTCTGAGGTCAAGAAAGTCGGTCTGGCCTAAGGTCGAGGTGTTCCATATTTTCTCCATCAAAATTAAAAATTAAATTAAATAAAAAATCAACAAAGAAACCCAATTCATGCCTGATTCATTTGTAATATAGCTGGAAAACAAAATCCGCACTCCGGCATTTACTAGAGGTGGTTGTTTTGGTTATTCTTTCCTGATTAATGTATGTACATATGTACAATACAATTTAAAAAATTCTTAGCTTGTGCCCGATAAACATACATACATATAAATATATATTTTTGCATGTATAGAAATAGAATCCATCAGCACTTTGCCTAGTATGACCAATATAATTAGCACGTTGATTGGCATTCTTAAACCGAAAAAATGCAAAGGAGATAGGGGCCAGAAATTGAAATAATGTGAGAAAAGAGAAGGTATTGAAGCGGAGAAGGAAACGATTTTTTTTAAAAAATAAATGGAATGGGAAGCCCCACCCAATTCGTCTCTTCTAAATACAATAAGAAAGGGGTTGTGGCAGGTCTCTTGAGGCTGGCTCCAAGCGAAGCAGGTCTCCTTTTCACTCTCCAATCTTGCAATATGAGATATGATTAGAGTCTGTAATGGTTGTATCTCATGTACTTTGTATTTTAAACAAAGTAAAAATCTACATAAACGGCCTCCAACCCACGTACCTCACACCTTATATGATGAATGCAACATATCTCTCAATATCTGGCACATGTATCGCACGTGTGAAATCTAGTTACTGGAGTCCAGCACGTGCAATTTTTTCCTCTTAATGAGGAGTGGTGCTTGCACTTCCTAGGAGAGGAGATTCGCATGGGTCCATAGAAGATGAAATATTTTTCATATAAATTAAAACCATAACCATGGTGAACGCTAACTCACATAAAAGATGGCTTCATCCAGATCGATTTCTATTTGAAGAGTGCATAACTGCATGGACAAGCTTATGCCAACTTGTCAATTTTGGATCCAATTCGAAATTTTCTTTGGGAGATATCGAGAAAGAATTGAAATATAATAATATTGGTTCATACAAAAGAAATGGTTTTCTATTGATTTAAATGCTATACATTATACTTCAGCACAACCCACTTTTATTACAACTAACATTGAGTGAGAGAGATTTTCGACTCTCGTGGAATCACCTCAATCAGAGCTCCGATGAGGAAGTTGGGAACAATATAGGTGTAGTCTAGAAGCATAAAATCGATGACAAGGGTTAATACTGTTAGATATTAGATGGCAATTATTATGCCATCGGACCTATTTTATCAATCGTAAAGTACCCTTGCCATCAAACTAGATGGAGCCTCAAAAACCCTCAAGTCATTATAGTTCAACCCTTAGTCACGCTACAAAGTATCTGACAACGGGAATGTGCCATCAACATGAATCAGATGACGAGAAGCGTGCTATCACATTATTTTTGATGGGTAGAAGGCCCTGAAGCCAAGAATTTGGTTTAAGTTGCTTAATTGATTAGTTGTTTAAGTCCTAGTCAAATTCATTAGAAAAACAAAACAATCTTAAATGAATGAAGACTTGCAGCTATTATTTGGGTTCCTCGTTCCTACATAAGTACTCAACATCTATCCAGCAAATAAACGATATGGGACTAAATATGCACCCGCACGGGTCCTCACATATCCCTAATGTTTAAGCTCTGGCGTTCTTGTCGAATTAAGGGTTCAAATCCATTCAAATCTAATCACAAATACCACGATCGACCTGTGGTCAGCTTTAATGGATCCATGCAGTAGTGTCCCCTAGTCCATATAGATTATGAGCTGGGTTTGCTCTGATACCATTTGTAACAACCCAAAACCTCACTTCAAAAGACTAATCGGAAAATATTATTTAAGTTTCTTGATCTTATATAAGTACCTAAAATCTATCCAGCGAATAATCGATGTAGGACTAAATACACATCTGTACGGATCCTTATATACAAGACCGAAAGAAAATCCTGCATAGACGACATTCAGGAATTCAGTAGCTATATCACAGAGATACGAACACAAAATTTTTCCACACATGCAAGCACAAGAAAAAGGAAGAACACAATATCCAGCATCAAACACCAGGGAAAAATGGTTGGCAGCCCCCAGCAGATTCCAGAGGTTTTCGTTGGGATTTTCTGAGAGTTTGTTTGGGCCAAATCCTAAAATCGATGTTACAACAGATTGGAAATTGATCCTCCCTTCAGACCAGGCTGACCTATCTAAGCTTGGTATTCCATTTTCAGAAGAAGAGATAAAGGAGGCATTCTTCAGCCTTCTTGGGGACAAGGCACCAGGCCCTGACGGCTTTCCAACCATTTTCTATCATTATTTTTTGCCTACGATCAAAGAATATTTGTAAATTCTTCAATGGTATTTGCTCCAACTCAACAAATCTCTCAAGGCTCAATTACTCATTTTATCTCCTTGACACCCTCATCACACAGTCGCAAACAACCTCTGTTAAGGGGAGACAAATAGGTGATGGTTACATTTGTGGAACAAAAATTCTATCTCATTGCAAGAAAAACAAGCAAAAAGGATTGAGATACAAATTAATTAGACTAGGAAAAAGCCTTTGAAAACATTGATTGGAGCTTCCTCATATCCCTTCTCAAAGCAAGAGGGTTTGGACCAAGATGGTGCTGCTAGATTGAAAGAATCCTTAGCTCAAGCAAAGTGGCGATCATCACCAACGGTGAACCATCTGAATGATTTCAACTAAAGAGATAGTCTTAAACAGGGCAATCCACTCTCCATTCCTTTTCATTGGAGTTGCGAATGTTTTAAACCAATTGATGAAGGTTGCAGCTGCAAGCAAAGTAATCAGAGGCATCGGGCCATCGAATAGCACAGGAAAGATCCTTTGCCTCCAATTCGTAGATGACACGTACAATTATTTTTTGCAACGCAAAGAAGGAACATGCATGCAATCTAAAGTTCCTATTATATTCGTCGAGCTTCTATCTGGACTAAAGATTTAACTTCGAGAAAAGCTCAATGGCTGGAATAGGCTCCCCACTCTATTAGCACTGGTTAATGCAGTGCTTGGAGCAATTCCAAAATATTGGATGTCTTCAATGATCCTACCCTTCAGAGGTAATCAAAAGGATAGAATAAAAAAGAAGAAGACTTCTATGGAGAGGAAGTAAATCTTGCATGGGTGGGCACTACATGGTTAATTGGTCTCAAGTTTGCCATCCAAAGCTTCTTGGAGGACTTGGAGTAAACAAAACCTGCATCTCTTCAACCAATGTCTCCCAGTGAAATGGTGGTGGAGATATTTTGGCGAGCAAAACAGGCCATGGAAAACTTATTCAGAAGCTTCATTTTAGCAACTGAACTCCAAGCCAAACATCACCCAACAGTCTCAAAAAAACAGCCTCGCCGTGTGGAGAAGCATTTTGAAGGTGCGACGTCGGTTCTTCCCCAGCATCGAAAGGCAAGGTTAAAAATGGAAGCCAAATTGCCTTTTGGCATGACTGGTGGATAAGAAAGGAGCCCCTAAAGGAACTTTTCCCAACACTCTTTCTTCTCTCCAAAAAGCCTCACATCTTCATTAGAGGGATCCAATCTCATCGCGACTCCAAACACCAGAGGATTAGAAGAACTTCGGAGACTATGCACACTAGTAAATGGAACGGCCCTTACCAGCAAAAACGGTGAAGTAGAATGGAAATGGTGCAGCACCAAAATCTTCAAGGTTAAAAATTGCTATAGATTCTTCATCCATGGAGGAATGACGTTCCACATAGCCAAAATCATCTGGAAATTACCTCTACCAAACATGCTCAAACTCTTCAACTGGTTAACCTTCCACAACAAACTTCTTGTTGGGGGAAAAACCCCAAGTCATACATCCACGGAGGCGCTCGGCCGAAGTACGCCGACCGGAAAGCCGCTCGGCCGAAGAGCGCCGACCGGAAAGCTGCTCGGTCAAGGAGTGCCGGCCAGAAAGCTGCTCGGCCAAAGGATGCCGACCAGGAAGGCGCTCGACTAGAGGGCGCCGACCAGAGTGCGCGCCAAGAGGTGCCCAACCAAAATAAGCTGCTCGGTTAGAAAGTGCCGACCAAAGACAGCGCCGAGGCGCTCTGCTAGAAGGTGCTCGCCTAAAGGGCGCCGACCAGGAGTGCTCAAAGCAGCCCCGCCACAGGGCGCCCCATTGGGCGACCAGCTCGGCTCGGCACCCTTGCCGAGCCGATGCCTTAACCAAATGTTCAACTTCCGCCTAAAGTCCAAGGGACTTGACAACTCCTACGGCTTGCGACCTGCCACTATCTCCAAGCCATCAAGGCATAAGATCTCCGCAGGCGTTCGGTACGACCTGCCATTAATGCATGAGACTCCCTCAAGTCTCCGATGCACTCAGGCATTTAATGAACACGGCCCAAGACGATCTCCGGATCACTGAACCATCAGAGCGCATGGCTCTACCTGACCGCCGGTTCATTCGGTAATAAATGCACTTACCATCCACAGACCCCAGGCCCGCTACGGCCGGCGGTTCAACCATTCCAACAGGTCCGATCGACCGTGACAACTCCCTGGTTCCGGTCTGATTCGGCCCCGTTCTCCACTATGCCATAAATGGGCCAAATCGTGCCCAATTATCACAGACAGGGACAAATCCCCCGGTTACCTCCCAGGTAACGTAATCCCCTCCTATAAAAGGGAACCTGGGAGAACCAAGGGGGAGAGGAAAACAAAAAACGGAAACAGATCCCCGGGACTGAACCCGCCGGAAAGCACAGACACAATTGAGGACATCATCCTCTTCGTCTTCTTTATCTTATCCAAATGTTCTTGCTGTCTTCTCCATATACTCTCTTCCCTGCTCTCTCCACATATTGGCCCCCTCTGACTTAAGCATCGGAGGGCCGGCGCCGGGGAGCCCGGCCACCGGCTTTTTGCAGGACTTACACCCTCCAGGAGGACGTCGCCGGCCGGCGCACCGCCGTCCGCCCCCTGTAGCAGCGGAGCTCCTCCTTCCCCGGCTTCGCGGCGGCCCCCGGGTCCAATTTTCAGCAACAGTTGGCGCTAGAGGAAGGGCCCGAGTTCGCTACCATGAAGCTAAGAAGCAAAGGGGCTTCCAACGCCTCTCGACGTCCTCCACCAAGCCCAGAATGTTCCGTTCGGAACTCACCACCCCCGGTTGAGCCAGCACCTCAAGTTCAACCAGAACAATTTGATGCCCTGGTGCAGCAAGTACAGGCGTTGGCTACCGCCGTCCAAAGCTTGCAACCCAGGGGCATCCCAGCAGCACCGCCTCCCCCGACTCCAGTTCAACCGGAGCCCCCTACAAGCGGGCTTCCTCTTCGAGGTCAGGACTCTCAAGTCCAGGCCTCCCTCTGGAGAGAGCACCCAGTCAGAGATCACGGAGGCTGGCCACACCCTTCAAAAGCTGAGTCGGTTCCAGGGCAACCTGCACCCGGAGGAACCGCTGTAGCGATCCTCCAGAATGATGAACTCGACAAGAAGGTCGAGAAGTTGGAGCGCCAAATCCAGGCACTCCACGGGAGAAAATCAGGACGTGATAACGACTTCGAGTTCACTACGAAGTCTCCCTTCTCCCCGGAGATCGAAGATGAACCGGTCCCACCACGGTTCAAGATGCCCCAGGTGGAGCCCTACAACGGCAAGGCTGATCCCCTGGACCACCTGGAGAGTTACCGGGTCTTAATGGCCCTACAAGGAGCCTCGGAGGCCATGATGTGCAAAGCTTTCCCGGCGACACTCCGAGGGCCAGCCCGGCTTTGGTTTACCGGGCTGAAGCCGAGTACTGTCTCTTCCTTTGAGCAGCTCGGCAGACAATTTGCTGGCAACTTTGCCGCCAGCCAGCCCCAGCGGCGGACATCTGACTCCCTCCTTGACATCAAACAAAAGGAGGGAGAATCCTTCAAGGAGTACTTGGACCGGTTCACCGCCGCAACATGGGAAGTCCGGGAGCTTGACCAGTCAATCGCCATGTCGGCGCTGAAGACTGGAGCCCGGTCCTACAGATTCCTCTTCTCGATTGAGAAGAATTTCCCAGCAGACCTTACAGAAATGTTCGCTCGGGCGCGGAAGTATGCCAAGGCAGAAGAGGCCGTGGCAGTTAGGCGGGGTGGAACCGAGCAGAACCTCAAGAAAAGACGCCGCGAGGAGCGCGGCCGACCCAGAAGCCCGTCTCCACGACGAGCTAAGAATCCGCCCCGCCCAAAGAGTCCACCCCGGTTGAGAGGACCGCCGCAGTAGAGGTCACTCCGCCCGAGGTTCCCACTGCAGGCCCGTGCACCTGAAGGGAGGTATAAAAAGTATACTCCCCTCAATGCTCCTCGGGCTGAAATCCTCATGGAGATTGAGAATCGGGATTGCATCCGGCTCCCCCCTCCAAAGCCAGACACCAGAATCCGGCGTGATCTCCGGAAGTATTGCTGTTTTCACCGGGATCACGGCCATGATACCGAGGATTGTTATCAGCTCCGAAATGAGATCGAAGCACTCATTCGCCGAGGGGTGCTCGATCGGTTTGTGCAAGGCCGGCGTGAAGGGAAGAAGCCAGCCGAAGGAGCAGCACAGCCTGAAGGTTCCAATGCCAATAGGCCCATCGCCGGCGTCATCAACACTATCCGAGGAGGGACCTCGGCTGGGGAAGCCTCAGGGGAAGGAGCCTCCTCGAAGCGCCCGCGCACCTCTGAAGCCATCTCCTTCTCAGATGACGATCTAGAAGGAGTCGAAACTCCCCATGATGATGCCATGGTCATCTCCATGATCATAAATAAATTTGATGTAAAACGCATCCTGGTTGATAATGGAAGCTCGGCGAATGTTTTGTATTTTGATACTTATTGTAAAATGGGGATGACAAAAGAACAGCTACGGAGGATGAATGCTCCGCTAGTTGGATTCACTGGGGATTCAGTCCCAGTAGAGGGCGAGATCGACCTTCTGGTCACAGCCGGGCTCGCCCCTCGTGAAAGTACCGTGGGTATGAGCTTCCTTGTGATACGCCTGCCCTCGGTTTACAACGCCATCCTTGGAAGGCCAGGACTCAACGCCCTCCGAGCAGCGGTCTCAACTCACCACCTGCTGATGCGATTCCCCACCAGCCAGGGAGTCGGTGAAGTCCGAGGGGACCAAATGGTGGCAAGACGATGCTACCTAGCGACCCACGAGGCAAAACGACCAGCCGAGGTGCCCGCCCCAACGACTGACCAGCCCTCAACTGAAGTTATGGAGGCACGGGTCAACCCCCAGAAAGAGCGGGTAGAGCCTGGTGAGTTGTTAATTCAAGTTCCCTTACGAGAGAACTTTCCCGAGCTAACCGTGCAGATCGGCTCTGGCCTTGGCGAAAATGAGAGGAGTCGCCTCGTCGACTTCCTACGGGACAATATGGATGTCTTCGCCTGGTCGCCTGTAGACATGCCGGGGATAGACCCGGAGGTCATGGTCCACCGGCTTCAGGTGAAGCCGACCTGCAAGCCCGTGCGACAAAAGAAGCGAGGCGCCGCCCCTGAACAACAACGAGCAGCAGCCGAGGAGGTCGGCAAGCTCCTTGAAGCCGGCTTCATCCGGGAGATATCCTACCCGGAATGGCTCGCCAATGTGGTCCTCGTCAAAAAGCTAGCGGAAAGTGGCGTATGTGCGTGGACTACACCGACCTGAATAAAGCCTGTCCGAAGGACAGCTTTCTACTTCCCAGCATCGACCAGCTCGTAGACTCCACCTCGGGTCACGAGCTGCTGGCATTCATGGACGCCTTTTCCGGATATAACCAGATCCGCATGGCACCAGAAGACGAGGAAAAGACAGCCTTCATCACCGACGGGGGAACCTACTGCTACAAAGTGATGCCATTCGGTCTAAAAAATGCCGGGGCGACTTATCAAAGGCTGGTCAGCCGGATCTTCAAAGACCAAATAGGCCGAAACATGGAGGTCTGCGTGGATGACATGCTGGTGAAAAGCAAGGCGGCGCAAGACCACATAGCCGACCTCAACGAAGCATTTTCCACACTCCGAAAGTACCAGATGAAGCTCAACCCAGCTAAGTGTGCATTCGGGGTCACCTCCGGCAAATTCCTCGGCTTCATCATTACACAACGAGGAATCGAGGCCAATCCAGAGAAGATCCGAGCCCTCCAAAGGATGACGCCTCCCAGGACGGTCAAGGAGGTACAGCGGCTCACGGGCCGAGTGGCAGCCCTCGGGAGGTTTATCTCCCGCTCGGCCGAGCGCTGCCTTCCATTCTTTGCAGCCCTCAAGAAGCCGAAGAACTTTTTGTGGTCGGACGAGTGCCAGCAATCTTTTGAAGAGCTCAAGCACCTGCTGGCTTCCCCTCCCCTACTCACGAAGCCTCAACAGGGTGAGCTCCTCTACTTGTATTTAGCTGTCTCCCCTGTAGCAGTAAGCTCGGTCCTGGTCCGAGAGGAGGGAAAACTTCAGAAACCGGTGTATTACACCAGCCGGGTCTTAAGGGATGCTGAGACCCGATACTCCAAGCTTGAGAAGACCGCCTATGCTTTGGTCATCTCAGCTCGGAGGCTCCGACCCTACTTCCAAGCTCACACAGTGGCTGTGCTGACTGACCAGCCGATCAAGCAGATCCTGCAAAGATCAGATCGTGCGGGTCGGATCACTAAATGGGCCATTGAGCTCGGGGAATTCGACATTGAGTACCGGCCCAGACAGGCGATCAAAGCACAAGCACTCGCAGACTTTATAGCCGAGTGCACCATACCAGATGAGGTCGAGCCTGAACCTGAGCCACCGCTGGAGCGGACCCCGAGTTTTACATGGGCTCTACATGTCGATGGCTCTTCAAACTCGGGGGGTAGTGGAGCAGGATTTATTCTCACCAGCCCGGAGGGGGTGGTCGCCGAGCAGGCCCTGCGCCTCGAGTTTCCTGCTTCCAATAATATGGCGGAGTATGAAGCGCTCGTCGCCAGGCTTAAGCTAGCCAAAGAGCTAGGAGTGAAGGACTTGAAGGCCTTCAGTGATTCTCAGCTCGTCGTCAACCAAATTGTGGGCGACTTCGAAGCCAGAGACCCGACCATGCAGAAGTATCTCCAGAAGGTACGGAATCTCGCCTCGACCTTGGACTCTTTCCACATTCAACATATTGCCAGGTCGGAGAATCTCAGGGCCGACCAGCTATCAAAGCTGGCGTCCTCTCGCATGAGCGAGCTTCCCAAAGAGGCAGTCCTGAAATATCTCCAAAAGCCCAGCACGGACGAGCCCGAGCAGACCCTCTGCACCGAGCTCGAGCCAAGCTGGATGGATGGACTCATCAGCTATCTGCAAGATGAAACCCTCCCTGCTGATGTACGAGAGGCTCGCCGAATCAAGCGCCTCGCCACTCGATACATACTATACGAGGGAAAGCTCTATCGAAAATCCTTCACCTCTCCCCTTCTCAGATGCCTTCGCCCAACGGAAGCTAATTATGCCCTGCGCGAAGTCCACGAAGAAATTTGTGGAAACCATCTGGGAGGACGAGCCTTGGCCCATAAAATTCTGCGCCAAGGATATTATTGGCCGACACTCCAGAAGGATGCTATGGGTTTCGTCCAAAGATGCGACCGGTGCCAAAGGAACGCCAATGTTCAGCGCCGGCCCTCGGCTCCTTTGACTTCTATCAGCTCCCCTTGGCCTTTTGCCCAGTGGGGAATTGACATCCTCGGGCCATTTCCTCTGGCCACCGGGCAAAGGAAGTTCCTGGTCGTCTCCATCGACTACTTCACTAAGTGGGTGGAAGCTGAGCCCCTCGCCCGGATCACCGAGCAGAAGATGCGGAATTTCGTTTGGAAGTCCATCATTTGCAGAGTTGGGCTCCCCCGCATCCTTATCTCTGACAACGGTCGCCAGTTCGACAACATCCATTTCAGAGAGTTCTGCTCCGAGCTTGGCATTGACCACCGCTTCACCTCGGTCGCGCATCCTCAGACAAACGGAGAAACCGAGGTAACAAATCGTACTATTTTGCAGGGCCTCAAAACCAGGCTCGACAAATCCAAAGGACAATGGGTCGAAGACCTATACAATGTCCTGTGGGCTTACCGGACTACATTCCGCGTCCCCACCGGCGAGACTCCCTTCAACCTGACATATGGGACGGAGGCCGTCATTCCACTAGAGATTGGGCTCCCCTCTCCAAGAGTCGAGCACCACGATGCTAGCTCCAATTCTTCGCAGCTCAGAGGCAACCTCGACCTGATCGAGGAAACAAGGGAGGTCGCCCGAGTGCGTATGGCGAGGTACCAACAAAAGACAGCTCAGTACTACAACGCCAGGGTCAAAGTCAAATCTTTCAGACCAGGGGACCTTGTCCTAAGAAGAGCTGAAACCTCCCGACCAACTGAGCGAGGGAAGCTGGCCCCGAATTGGGAGGGACCATACCGAGTCACGCGCATTCGCCGACCCGAAGCTTACCAATTGGAGTCTCTAGATGGGACTCCCATTCCGCGGAGCTAGAGCTCTGAAAATCTCCGCGTGTACCACCAGTAGAACCCTAAGGGGTCCCTCATTATTCAACCATTAAATTTCATTCTATGAATTTCACTCTATGAATTTCATTTCACGATAAACTGATGGTTTGCGAACTTATTCCGAGCTCACCAATTTTCTTGATTATCTCATGGCATCAGGTTTATTCTCCTTCCCTAACCACGGTTGGGATGCCCTGATACCTCGGGATGATGGAGTACCTGCGTGGACTCCCTGAAGATGTCCATGAGTTTATGGTGCGCTCTCCATCAACGAGCTCGGCTCATTCTCCTACCCTGGCCACGATCAGGATGCCCCGAGACGTCGGGATGCCCCGGTTACCGGGAAGCTCAAGGCGTCGAGACATGAGTAGCGGTCCTTTCTGACCGGACGAGCTCGGCTCGTGCTCCATCGACTATTGAGTAGCGGTCCTCTCTGACCGGACGAGCTCGGCTCGTGCTCCATCGACTATTGAGTAGCGGTCCTCTCTGACCGGACGAGCTCGGCTCGTGCTCCATCGATTATTGAGTAGCGGTCCTCTCTGACCGGACGAGCTCGGCTCGTGCTCCATCGACTATTGAGTAGCGATCCTCTCTGACCGGACGAGCTCGGCTCGTGCTCCATCGACTATTGAGTAGCGGTCCTCTCTGACCGGACGAGCTCGGCTCGTGCTCCATCGATTATTGAGTAGCGGTCCTCTCTGACCGGACGAGCTCGGCTCGTGCTCCATCGACTATTGAGTAGCGGTCCTCTCTGACCGGACGAGCTCGGCTCGTGCTCCATTTATTGAGTAGCGGTCCTCTCTGACCGGACGAGCTCGGCTCGTGCTCCATCGATTGTTGAATAGCGGTCCTCTGACCGGACGAGCTCGGCTCGTGCTCCTACCCCGACCTCGGCCGGGATGCCTCGAGACGTCGAGATGCCCCGGTTCATCGGGATACCCCGATACGTTGGGATGTCTTTATTGGCCAAACGAGCTCGGCTCATTCTTTACCAGCTTCAACCAACGAGCTCGGCTCGTTCCTTCTGCTTCTGGATTTCTCTGCCGACGTCCTCGAAGAACGGAGCCCGAGCAGAGAAGCGTCTTCAGTCGCCTCGGCGCCAGGACGCATACGGTACAAGGTACCCATTTATTTAATGTTTCTTACATTATCTATTCTGCTTCTGGATTTCTCTGCCGACGTCCTCGAAGAACGGAGTCCGAGCAGAGAAGCGTCTTCAGTCGCCTCGGCGCAAGGACGCATACGGTACAAGGTACCCATTTACTTAATGTTTTTACATTATCTATTCTGCTTCTGGATTTCTCTGCCGACGTCCTCGAAGAACGGAGTCCGAGCAGAGAAGCGTCTTCAGTCGCCTCGGCGCAAGGACGCACACGGTACAAGGTACCCATTTATTTAATGTTTTTTACATTATCTATTCTGCTTCTGGATTTCTCTGCCGACGTCCTCGAAGAACGGAGTCCGAGCAGAGAAGCGTCTTCAGTCGCCTCGGCGCAAGGACGCTACGGTATAAGGTACCCATTTATTTAATGTTTCTTACATTATCTATTCTGCTTCTGGATTTCTCTGTCGACGTCCTCGAAGAACGGAGTCCGAGCAGAGAAGCGTCTTCAGTCGCCTCGGCGCAAGGACGCACACGGTACAAGGTACCCATTTATTTAATATTTTTTACATTATCTATTCTGCTTCTGGATTTCTCTGCCGACGTCCTCGAAGAACGGAGTCCGAGCAGAGAAGCGTCTTCAGTCGCCTCGGCGCAAGGACGCATACGGTACAAGGTACCCATTTACTTAATGTTTTTACATTATCTATTCTGCTTTTGAATTTCTCTGCCGACGTCCTCGAAGAATGGAGTCCGAGCAGAGAAGCGTCTTCAGCCGTCTCGGCGCAAGGACGCATATGGTACAAGGTACCCATTCATTTAATGCTTCTACGTTGTCTTGGATTTTTCTCTACTGATGTCCTCAAAGAACGGACGTCGAGCAGAGGAGCGTCTTCAATCGCCTCGGCGAAGGAGTGCTCATGACACCAGCATATCATTACACTAAGTCCGGTGAATTCCCGTCACGAGTTGACGAGCATTCGACCCATTCGTTGGAAACGAATCTGGTCCGCCCCGGCAATGCGAGGGTCGAAGTTCACTAATTACGCAAAAATTTTAAGTCCTAGAGACCGCCTTAGGGCTCGGTCGAATTCTGGACTGAGCTCGGAAAGACTTTTCGAGCCTAAATCCTTGGTATAAGCACAAGCGTTGCTATACCACTGGTTGAAGGACCGAGCAATGGAGCTCGGCAAGCCAAACTCAAACTCAAACCCTGTGGCGGGAAAAGCTGAGGCCCTAGAGCCCATATCCTCGGAACCTAAAACGGATCCGAGCAGAAAAACTTCAGGCTACGACAGACGAGTTTTCAAAAAAGAAATGTATATTCATTTCAAAAAGGCCCGTAGGCTAAGTACAAAATCCGGGTTTGGCCCTTACAAGTATGGGAAGCCATCCCGACTTTACAAGAAATGACAAAATTACATCGGAGGCTCGAGCTCGACCACCTCGGCCTCGGCAGTACCAGGAGTGGTTGGCTCGGCTGCCGGTACCTCTTCGATGGCCTCGGCAGCAATAGGAGTAGCCTCGGGGGCGACCTCGGTCACTTCGGGGACAGCTATGGTCGCCTCGGCCCCCGGAGTTTCTGCCTCCGCCTCCGGAGTTTCTGCCTCTGTTTCCGCCCTCCCTGCTCCCGGCTGGAGCAGGTTAACATCAAAATCCGGGAGAAGCCGCCGCAGCTGATTGCGGAAATTCCGGAAGCCTTGGATCAGCCCGTTCACGCCCTCCTCAGCCATGAGTTCGTGAAACTCTTCCGACTCACGGAAGAGCTTCACTGCGTTTTGGGCGTTCTCCCGGGCCTCTATCTCCCGGGCCTCGTGGTAAGCGGCTCTCCGCTCGAGGCCCCTCAGCTCCTGCTCGAGCTCCGAATGTCGGAGGCGGGCATTTCCCACCTCCTGCTCGCGGGAGGCCAACGCCTGCTCGGCCTTAGCCAATCGAGCCTCCGCGGCGCGCAGCTCGGACCTTGCCAATGCGTGCGCGCCCTTCTCTTCATCGAGCTCGGCGGTCAGAGCTCGAATCCTTTCATCGGATGCTCCGACCTTCTCTTGGAGCACCCGTTGTTCGGCCTCAGAGGCCTGGTACTTCTCTTCGGAGGCTTGGTACTTCGCCTCGGCGGCCATGTACCTTCTCTGGGCCTCCTCATAGCCGCGCTGGCACCTCCGGGCTTTCTCCCGGTATTCTTGAACCAGGTGCATCAGCATCTCCGTCTCGTGCAAATACTGTAAAGAAGACGAAAAGGAAAACATAAGGCGCCGCTAGTAGAAAAACAATACAGATTACTCAGGCGAAAAATTTCGCTTACCCGGACGGAGTTGCAGCGCGTAGCGTCCATAAAAGCGTTGTAGCTCATGGACTGCATTATGGCCCGGTCGGCCGGGAGCAGCGCGAGCCGAAAAACTTCGCGCGCCACTCGCGGGTTTTCGAGGGCCGAATCGCCCTCGAACACCGACCAGGTGGGTGCGAAGGGCACCCGTTCTTCCGAGCTCAAAGGGCCCGGGAGGCCAGCGCCATCTGGCCTAGGTGGAGCCGACCCCGAGGCTCCTTGACCGCTCCCCGGCTGGGAACTAAGGGGCTGGGGTCGGGCGAGCGGCTGGTCTAACCGCCGCACAACTACAGCGGGGCGTGCAACCACGGGACCCGCTGAACTCCTCCCCTGGTCGGCAACTGGAGCGTCCTGCCGACCAGGGACTTGCACCAAGGGCGCCGGGCATGGGGGCGCCATCGGGGTTCTGGAGCCCGAGCCCCCGGAGCCCGCGCCCTCTCTCCGATCAGCCTCAGGGCGCGCAGGCTGAGAAGGCCCCGCCTCGGAGATAGCGGGGCGAGAAGACCCCGCCTCGGGATGCGTAGGGCGGGAAGAGCCCGCCTCGGCCACCACCGCTGCCGAGGGAGTCGAGGTTACCGAGACCTTCTGCTTCTTTCTCGGCTCCGCGGGCTCCCCCGAGAGCTCGGCTGCCCTCTTCTGGAAGCGGGCGTAAAGGACTTCACTCTTGGTCACCATTTTTGCGATGTCTGCAAAGATAAGCAAAATTAGAACATTAGAACAATAAGGAAATAAAAAGTTGCTGTAACTATCCTTACCCTGAGGACGTGCCGAGCTCAAGCCCACGTTCACCAGGGCGTCCTCGCTAATGAGGCCATTCAGCAAAATCCCGTCCCCAAGGCTGCGGATGGTGTCAAAGATCTCCTGCTCACGCGGAGAAAGCTGGGGGAGCCTGTTGATGGATTTAAGCTGGGCCGGCCTCCACCTGGGGTCAAACCCCCAGGACTGTGCAGAACCAAGGAAGAAGAATTTCTCCTTCCAGCCATGAATGGACGAAGGAGCACCTTGAAAGAGTGGCCGACCCGCCCGAAGGGCGATGTAGAGCCACTCCCCGTCTCCCGGGTTCGACTTAAAAATAAAAAGTCGCCGGAAGACGTTGACAGAAGTAGGAATCCCCTACAGTAAACACAGTGACAGGAAACCCATCACTGTCCTCCAAGCGTTTGGAGTGAGTTGCGCCGGAACCAACTGGCATACCGCCAGCAACTCATTCACAAAGCCGTGGAGAGGGAATCGGAGGCCGGCCCAGAGTGACTCCGAGTGCACTCCGATCCGGCCTACCGGAGGATCGGTTACCCGATCCCTTCGCCTGGCGGGTTCCAAACGGAACCCGTAAAGAGGGAAAAACTACTCTTCGGTCATCTCGACCTCCAGGGCACTCATGGTGGACACTACTTCGCTAGGCAAAGAACCCATTGCAAGAGAGAGAAATCAAAAAGAAGAGGGACCTGAGGGAAACGCCGGAGAGAAGGAACTTCGGTCTGAGGAAGACTGGAAGGAAAGCTGGAAGCAGAAGGCAATAGAAAGAGGACAAGGAGCCAGGGAGAGTTTAAATAGACCTCCCCAACGGCCCAGATTAGCGAGAAAAACGCTGTGTCCTGTTTAGATGGCGACGCGTGTCGATCCAAAAGACAGAACGACGCATTTAATTAGGGCTAGCGCTTCGGACACTAAAGCGCCCCATCGGATCGCGCGGAAAGGCGTCCGCAATCGAAGATCGTGCGGCCCCATCATGAGCCCACGACGCGAGGACGCTTCGCAAAAGGTGTCCCAATAATGAGGCTCTTCGGGAAAGAAGAGACGCCGCCTATTAAAGGCACCTCGAAGCGTTCAATAACTCAAAACGCACAGTAAATCGAAATTTTCGGAATTCGTAATGACCCAATTAAAGCTACTTCCCGCGCTCCAGCTGGTAGCCAACTGGAGCTCGGAAGTCGGGGGGTAGTGTTGGGGGAAAAACCCCAAGTCATACATCCACGGAGGCGCTCGGCCGAAGTACGCCGACCGGAAAGCCGCTCGGCCGAAGAGCGCCGACCGGAAAGCTGCTCGGCCAAGGAGTGCCGGCCAGAAAGCTGCTCGGCCAAAGGATGCCGACCAGGAAGGCGCTCGACTAGAGGGCGTCGACCAGAGTGCGCGCCAAGAGGTGCCCAACCAAAATAAGCTGCTCGGTTAGAAAGTGCCGACCAAAGACAGCGCCGAGGCGCTCTGCTAGAAGGTGCTCGCCTAAAGGGCGCCGACCAGGAGTGCTCAAAGCAGCCCCGCCACAGGGCGCCCCATTGGGCGACCAGCTCGGCTCGGCACCCTTGCCGAGCCGATGCCTTAACCAAATGTTCAACTTCCGCCTAAAGTCCAAGGGACTTGACAACTCCTACGGCTTGCGACCTGCCACTATCTCCAAGCCATCAAGGCATAAGATCTCCGCAGGCGTTCGGCACGACCTGCCATTAATGCATGAGACTCCCTCAAGTCTCCGATGCACTCAGGCATTTAATGAACACGGCCCAAGACGATCTCCGGATCACTGAACCATCAGAGCGCATGGCTCTACCTGACCGCCGGTTCATTCGGTAATAAATGCACTTACCATCCACAGACCCCAGGCCCGCTACGGCCGGCGGTTCAACCACTCCAACAGGTCCGATCGACCGTGACAACTCCCTGGTTCCGGTCTGATTCGGCCCCGTTCTCCACTATGCCATAAATGGGCCAAATCGTGTCCAATTATCACAGACAGGGACAAATCCCCCGGTTACCTCCCAGGTAACGTAATCCCCTCCTATAAAAGGGAACCTGGGAGAACCAAGGGGGAGAGGAAAACAAAAAACGGAAACAGATCCCCGGGACTGAACCCGCCGGGAAGCACAGACACAATTGAGGACATCATCCTCTTCGTCTTCTTTATCTTATCCAAATGTTCTTGCTGTCTTCTCCATATACTCTCTTCCCTGCTCTCTCCACATATTGGCCCCCTCTGACTTAAGCGTCGGAGGGCCGGCGCCGGGGAGCCCGGCCACCGGCTTTTTGCAGGACTTACACCCTCCAGGAGGACGTCGCCGGCCGGCGCACCGCCGTCCGCCCCCTGTAGCAGCGGAGCTCCTCCTTCCCCGGCTTCGCGGCGGCCCCCGGGTCCAATTTCCAGCAACACTTCTCACTGTAGAAAATCAAAGGAAAAGAAATGGGGAGCAACGCAAGCTTGCATTCTTTGTGGCAACTTGGAAGAAACTCTTAGTCACCGGATCATCTCTTATTTTTCTCGTGCATGGTATGGAAACAAATCACCCAAAATCTTTCCCTTCCTCACCTTCCTAACTCAATAGAAATGCTGTGGACTGTCTGGAGAAAAGGTATAACAAACAAAGATAGCAGATAGCCTGGCATGCTGGTAATATTTTACTTAAAAACTACTATATCTTTATTTTATAAAAATATTACAAAAAAATAATCTACTAAAATAAAATTAGAAGACTGAAAAGAGTTTGCTTAGATCGAGGCGTGTGATATACACTACCCTAAGAACGTGAATCGCCCCGTATGTGCAGATCTGCAACAATCTCATCTCTAAGGTACAACAACCTAACTCAGCCCTATCCTCCTCTAATGAGCACGATCGCTGGAAAGGCTTGACCCGACCGACTTCTTCAAATGCTTAGAAAAGAATAGAAAAGAAAGAATAGAGAAAGAATGAAAGAAAAGAAAAGTATTGTAGTCTCTATATATCTCCCTCAAGAAGCAAGGAATCACATGTATGAGTGGAATGGATTGAGTGATCCGATACACTGGACCCAAAGACTATTTATAAACTTTGTCGGGTGATCGTTATAGTGGGGTATTTCCAAGGTACATGATGTTTCGGAAGTATCACATTCCGACGAAAAGCAATGTTCTTTTTCGAAGAGTTGCATTTTTTTGAAAGAAATGTCTGAAGAAAAAGATAAACATTTTAAAATATTTAAACCATCTAAAATTTAAGGAATAAGGCTAGTTTATTTTTTGTAAATTTAAATCTTTTATAAATTTAAAATTCCAACATGGCATTCTTGGTGTCCTGCAGAATTTGGAAGGAGCGTAATAGCAAAATCTTCCAGTTCAAAGCTACCTCCCCGCGCATAGTATTTGATCAGGCTCTCTTTCTACTCCAAAGCTGGATGTCAAGCTACACCGTAAGGCTCAAACCATACTTCGCGGACATGTTAATGGCGATATATGAAGGACAGGAATGATAGGATGCTGCACTCAACAGAACAAAGGCGAGGGAGTGCGGAAAGAAGCCCATAACCGTGCATCATGGATTAATTTTTCCAACTCAGTTAACTTTGGAAAAAAAAGGAGGGGATCTCTTACCTTCAGTGGATCCTGTCATGCCTCCGACCCAAGATCGCGAGCCTAGGGTCGTGGCAACTGCCGCATACTTATAGAAAACTCTCCTTTCAAACATGCATGGCATTTCATCACGATATCATAAACAAGCAGTATACCAAATTTAAATAATCAAAATTCAAACTTTAACTTAAATAACTAGAATCAAATTTTGATATCTTAAAAAACTAATAATATTCTAACAATCTTACATCAAACTCTAGTCAAATCCTGTTCTAAATTAAAAGTATCAAATTCGACCTCTAGTCACTCTTCCGATCATAATCCTGTGCCATCTTAGTTCTCATATCTATAAAAGAAAAAAAAAGGATAATGAGCTTGATATCCTACTAAGTAATAAATATCGTAACTAGATAATTTATGTAATAATATAAGATACAACAGAAAAACACAAATTACTATGAATCAGTGTAAAGGCAAAACCAATTCTATTTCAAAACACAATCCATTAAAATCTATATCTTTTAAATATTCATATAAGTAAATATATATCCGATTCGAAATAAATCACATTCAACTCAACAGCCTTTAACTATAGCAACACTTATACCCTATGACTAGGGCAGAAATAGAACCGCACTTACATCCTATAGAGTGGACGAGAATACCACATTTGTATCCTGCGGAATGGACCAAAATACCAAATTTATACCCTATAGTGAGGCCAAAAATAGACTCAATGAGCTCAATAATAGTCAGAATGCCAATGCATAATTTTTAATTGGCAAGATTTAGAATATAGTCAAACTAAGAGTTCAAATCTGATACATATCAAAGTTCTTTTTACAAAATAACATATATATCATAATCTAATCAAAATATACATATACGATGTAAGATCAGTAAATAATATAACAATAGTTCGAAAAACATTATTTCGAATTACATAACTTTTTTCATTTGAAACACCATCTCATAAAAGATTAAAGAGACATATAAAAATAGATTAATAATTTTTTTGATGTAAAATCAATATTATGTAAATAAAAAATCTAGAAAATACAGGTTATTACTTACCTTGCGAGTGAAACCAAACTACAAATCCAAATAATTTCGACAATCTCTCTTAAAATCTAAGACTCAGGCGAGTGCTCAACTAAGGTGAGCACTATGAGCCAAGACCATTGGAAGTCAAGAGAAAAAAGAGAAGGGACCAATAGTGGTCTAGTAGTGGTGATCAGCAAAACCTTTTGGTGATAAGGCGAAAAAAAATCTAGGGATCTTTAAATAGATGTTGGAGGCTAGGTTTTCTAGCTCTCATAAGAAATCAAGATAGAGGAGGAGTCTACCTCCCACTCCAATTCGAACAGAGCTTTATCATTTTTTTCCATCTGCTATTCCACATCAAACAGAGCTTTATCCTTTTTTTTCGGTCTCCTACTCCAAATCGAATAGGACTCTATCCTTCTTTTTTAGTCTCCTACTCCAAGCTGGATTGGGCTCTATCTTTTTTCTTGTCTCCTACTTCAACTTTTACATCCGGGCCAATCAAATAAATTAGCCCCGACTTCCTATTAGTTGGGTTGCGTGTTACATTCTGCCCCTCCCCAGTTAAAAAAAAAAAATTCATCCTCAAAATTTTCTTATCTGAGTCTTCAAAGAGTTGAGGATGCTTATTCCAAATCAAGTCATAACACTTCTCAAATTAAAGTTATCGTACCTGACCAGTTTCAAAATAATTCAATTCACTATGCTTTTGCTGTGCAACTTTGATTTAAACCACCAATGTTCTCTGGATTCACTAAATATCTTTCAATAAAAGGACCCAAAAGTATCAAATAGACAATGTACAATATTTTTTCTTTATTTAAGAATTCTCTAATAGGATGTTTCAATTCTTCAAATAACTTATTTTATAATGAATATAGATTTACATCGCAATGTCCCTATTGTCTACCGACCTATGCTCATCCTATATCTAATTCTATATGTTATAATTCATCCACTTATGCTCTGATACTATATTAATTATTATGCTCCTAACTCGAGATCGCGAGTTAGAGGTTGCAGCAACTGCCGCATACTCATATAGAACTCCTTCTATAAGTATGCAAGGCATCTCATCACGATATCATAAATAAGCAGCAAAATGAATTTAAATGAACAATGTTCAAATTTTAATTTAAATAACTAGAATCAAATTTTTATGTCTTAAAAAACCAATAATATTCAGAAGATCTTACATCAAACTTTAGTCAAATCCTGTTTCAATTAAAAATATCAAATTTGGCATCTAGTCACTCTCCCGATCATAACTCTATGCCGTCTTAGTTCTCCGATCTATAAAAAAAAGAATAATGAGCTTGATAGCCTAGTATGTAATAAATACCCTAACTAAATAATTTATGTAATAATATAAGATACAATAGTAAAACACAAATTACCATGAATCAGTATAAGGACTCAAGCAATTCCATTTCGAAACACAATCCATGAAAATCCATAACTTTAAAATATTCATATATGTAATCATAAATACAATTTGAAATAAATCACATTCAACTTAACAATCTTTAACTATGGCCACACTTATACTATGTGGAACCATACTTATATCCTGCGGAGTGGGCTAAAATACTGCACTTATATCCTATGGAGTAAACCAGAATATCACACTTATACAATATGGAGTGGGCTAGAATATTACATTTATACCCTATAGTAGGGCCAAAAGTAGAATCAATGAACTCAATAATAGTCAGAGTATCAATGCATAACCCCCAATTGGCAGAGTTCACAACATAGTCAAACTGAGAGTTAAAATCTAATGCATATCAAAGTTCCTTTCATAAAATAACATATATATCATAATCCAATCAAAATATGCATATACGATGCAAGATAAATAAATAATATAACAATAGTCTGAAAAATATTACTCCAAATTATATATCTATTTTTCATTCGAAATACTGTCTCATAAAATTTATAAATCACATATAAATTCGATTAATATTTTTTATGTAAAAATAATATTATATAAATAAAAAATCTAGAAAAGACAGATTATTACTTACTTTGCGAGTGAAATCAAACTAGAGATCCAAATAATTTTAACAATTCTTTTTAGAATCTAAGACTCTAACGAGCGCTCAATTGAAATCTCTGGTGAGTACCATGAGCCAAAATCGTTGGAAGTCAAGAGGAAAAGAAGAAGAAACCAACAGTAGTCTAGCAATGGTGATTGGCAAAATCTGTCAGCGGTGAGGCGAAAGGAGGTCTAGGGGTCTTTAAATAGCCATTGGAAACTAGGTGTCCTATCTCTCATAGAAAATCAAGGTCAACGAGGAGCTGTCTCCCACTCTAAGCCAATCAAAGCTTTATTCTTTTTTTCTATCTGCTACTCTATGTGAAACAAGGCTTTATCCCCTTTTTTTTCAGTTTTCTACTCCAAATTGAATAAGGTTGTATCTTTTTTCATCAGTCACCTACTCTAAGCAAAATAGGGCTCTATCCTTTTTTTTGTCTCCTATTTCAACTCTTATATCCGAGCCGGTCAAGTGAATTAGGCCCAGTTCTTTATTAACAGAATTGAGTGTTACAGATCCTATGAGAAACTATTTGGTCCACCATTTACACAATACAGAGTAGCTAACAATCTCCTTTTTTTTTCTTATTTTTCAATAGGTTGTACATAATTAACTCCCTTTTAACAAATTTTGGGTGGTTTAAAGCTCCAGATTCAATCAAAGACATTACCACTGATATCCTCAAAAACATGACTAATTTTGAATTAAATAACCTATATAGTTCATTTTTCTATTGAATATGTTTGCCCTTTCATTAATAATTAATTATAGAACTTTTAAATCACCTAAACCAAGCCTTTATTTAGAATATACTCACATGTAATATCTTATTCATGAGCATACATATTGATATTATATGTTACCACTCTAGCACTACTACATCGACATATAATTAGTAGACATAATTGAAAGGAAAATGGGAATATATTAAAATATAGAGCCATAAATTAAGGTGTTTCTCCTATCTTTTCCCCCCTCTCCTCCCCCTCTCTCGCTCATGTGTATGTCTTCATTATCCTTTTGATTTCCATTTTGTCTCACACTTTTTCTTCTCTACCCTTGTTATCAATGAGAGATATAGTTGGCTCAGACAATCAAATATTTTCCTAATTTTTCCTGTGAATTTTTAATTTGAGACATCATTAATTTTCATGAAGTTTCTACATTTTGGGTTCAATAATTTAGTATATCTTCTTATTTTTAATATGATTTTTTGTATTAGATTTAATGCTCGAAGTAGGGTTTTAGTCTATTGAGAAACACTAACTTCCAGAGCTTCGAGTTGCTTCCAGAACTCCAAGAACTTCAAGAACTCTGCTGCTAACTACCTTAACTATTCTAACTGATTTTAGTTAGTTCATTACCTTCTCTATTAGTCGGTTATTCAGTCAATGTAATGTTATAAATAAGTTGTATCCTATAAGAAGAACTCAAAGAGAATAAAGAGAATTTTCTTCAAGCTTTCTCTGTTCTCTCAACAATTCTCCTGCTTGTCTCTTTTTACATGGTATCAGAGCCATTGAGATCACTCTCCCATGGCTACCTCTACTCGCAGCAACGCCGGCTCGGCTCCTTCACCGGCTCAGAGTATAATCGAAGATCCGGCAAGTCCATATTACCTACATTACGGTGACAGCACAGGTTTGCAGCTCACCTCTTTGATCTTGAATGAGGAAAACTATTCAACTTGGAGCAGGTCGATGATTATGGCCTTGAGTGTCAAGAACAAGGAAGGATTTATCGATGGAAGCATTCCTCAACCTCCACAAAATGACCCACATTATGCGGCATGGAGGAGATGTAACATGATAGTCTCCACATGGATTTTAAACTCTATCCCAAAGGAGATAAGCACCAGTGTGATCTACATGGAACAGCAAGGGAAATCTGGTTGGACTTGAAAAAGAGATTCAGCCAAAGCAATGGTCCAAGGATTTATCAGTTGCAAAAGATAATTTCATCTCTCTCTCAAAACCATGGAAGTGTGATCTCTTACTTCACCCGCTTAAAAGAACTTTGGGAAGAGTTGGCAAACTACAGACCTCGACAGCAAAATGAGCATTAATCCGAAGAGCAGGTCATCCAGTTCTTGATGGGATTAGATGATTCCTACTCAAATGTTCGCGAACAGATCCTCTTAATGGATCCTCTACCCCTAGTTAACAGAGTGTTCGCCCTTGTGCTCCAAGAAGAGAGACAACGTGCTGCCATGATTCAAGGTCCTGAGGCTGCTGCATTTGTCAGCAACTCCAATGAAAGGTCAGTCAACCTTTCATTCAATCAAAAACCTGTTTAAAAACAAAACATTATGGGTTCATTTCGCAAGAAAGATAGACCCATTTGCAGTCATTGCGGGAAACCAGGTCATACAAGGGATAAATATTACAAGCTTCATGGTTTTCCGCCCGGGTTTAACTTCACAAAGGGCAAAGTTTCAGCAGCAAATCAAACCTCCAGTTGTGTTGCGACCCCAGACTCCCCGTGTGACTACTCTAAGCTGAACATTACTCTGGATCAGTGCCAAAATATCCTTTCGATCTTGCAGCCCTAACTACAATCTTATGGGATGACTTCTGTCACAAAAGAAGCTCCGGAGCCTTCGGTGAATCAGGTTGGAAACTTACAACTGACAACCAATAGAACCCGAGCATCATCCATTCCAAATTTTTCAGGTAAAATCACTCATCTAGTGACTGCTCTTGCTCGAAATCAATGCCATGTACCTTGGATTATAGACACCGGAGCCACAGACCATATGGTGTGCTCCATCTCTCATCTATCCACAATCACAGGAAGTATAAATGCCACTGTCAGACTTCCTATCGGTGAATGGACCGTTGCGACACATGTGGGAACTGTGAGAATCTCAGAGTTGCTCATCTTAACGAATGTCCTCTGTATTCCAACGTTCTCATTCAATCTTGTCTCTGTCAGTAGACTCATAAATTCACACAATTGTTGCCTGATATTTTTGCCAAAATGCTGTGTCATACAGAACCTGTTGAATTGGAGGACAATTGGATCGGGGAGACTTGAAGATGGTTTATATCACCTTCAAGTGACTGACATGCAAGCTATAGCTGGTACTATGAATTCTCCACTGTCATTGTCTCCTTCATTGTGTTCCTCTGCAAATTCAACTGATAGTACTCATGAATTTGATCTCTGGCACCGTAGACTAGGCCATTTGTCTTTCCCTCGACTCTGTCTGATAAACAAATTTGTACCTAAGATGAACGTTTGTTTGAATAACCATTGTGAAATTTGCCCACTGGCCAAACAACAAAGGCTGAGTTTTACTCACAATACCCATATCTCAAGTACAGCTTTTGAAGTGGTTCACTATGACATATGGGGTCCCTTTCTTACAACTTCACTCGATAGTTCAAGATATTTCCTCACAATTGTTGATGACTATAGTAGAAGCACTTGGGTCTACCTCATGCAATTCAAGTCACAAACTAAAGATATCATTCAGTCCTTCTATGCTTTAATCGAGACTCAATTTTCAGCTAAGATAAAGATAATTAGATCTGATAATGGTAAGAAATTCAATATGAATGAATTCTATGCTTCAAAGGAAATCATCCATCAACTCAGTTATGTAGAGACTCCTTAACAGAATGGGGTGGTAGAGAGAAAACACCAACACATCCTTAACGTGGCAAGGGCATTAAGGTTTCAAGCAAACCTACCCTTAAATTTCTGGGGAGAGTGCATCTTGACTGCAGTCTACCTTATCAATCAGTTACCGACTCCAAAATTATCTGGGCTATCACCCTATGAAGTCTTGTTTGGCTCAAAACCTTCTTATGATCACTTGAGGGTGTTTGGTTGTCTATGTTATGCTTCAACTCTAAAACAATTTAGGTCCAAATTTGATCCAAGAGCTACACAGTGTATTTTCATTAGTTATCCTCATGGCATAAAGGGTTATAAGCTTTATGACATTAATTCCAAAAAGGTTTTCATTTCCAAGGATGTTGTCTTCCATGAATTTATATTTCTCTTTCATAATACTTCCCATAATGTTTCCCCTGCATTGAACTCTACATCTCAATCTTGTGACATGATATTTTTTCCATCTGCAATTTCCTATGATTGGTCACATTCAACTAGACCCAAAGATTACCTCTTTGCACCAAATACTGAAACCGGCACGCCCAATGGCATGCCTAATAATCAAGTTCATTCCACTCCTCTGTCTTCACCCTACTCCACATCAAAGCTACCAATTGTTTCCCTTCCAAATCATCCTCTTAGGAGATCCTCTAGGTTCAATTCTACACTGGTTTCAGAGACAGCACCAGTGTCTACTTCTGTACCTATTCAAAACTTTAGGCGATCTCTTAGGATCAAACAACCCCCAGCATATTTGAAAGAGTACCATTGCAGCTTGGCATATTCAGCTCCTCCTTTTCAATCACTCCAAAATCAGCAAGGATCCCATGCAAAATCGGGAAAGCCCTATGATATCTATGCTTTTCTGGACTACAACAGACTCTCCTCACCACACCGTGCTTTCAGTCTATCTATTTCCTCTTCAACTGATCCAAAAAACCATATTGAAGCATCTGCGCCCCCTGAATGGTGTAAAGCAATGGAAGCTAAGCTAAAGGCACTCAGTGACAATCATACTTGGACCATGACTCCATTGCCCAAAGGGAAGAAAGCAGTAGACTGCAAATGGATTTACAAGACAAAATTTAAAGCAGATGGGACTGAGGAAAGGAAGAAAGCGAGGTTAGTTGCAAAGGGCTACACTCAGCAGGCTGGCCTAGACTACCATGACACCTTCTCTCCGGTTGCTAAAATGGTCACAGTCAAAACACTACTAGCAATTGCTGCAATCAAAAATTGGCATTTATACCAACTTGATGTCAACAATGCGTTTCTACATGGGGATTTAAATGAAGAAGTGTATATGAACTTGCCTCTGGGATATGAATTTCAGGGGGAGAAAGATAAGAAGATGGTTTGTCATTTACACAAATCTTTGTATGGGCTGAAGCAAGCTTCAAGACAGTGGTTCGCCAAACTATCTTCATTCATTATATCCCAAGGTTTCATTCAGTCAAAGGTAGATTATTCCTTGTTTACACGGAAAAATGAGTGCTCCTACACTGCAGTCCTTGTGTATGTCGAGGACATAATCATTGCAAGGAATGACAGTCCATACATAGACAATCTCGGGAAAACTCTTGATGCAGAATTCAAGCTCAAGGACCTGGGAGTTTCAAAATTCTTTCTTGGCCTTGAGATATAGCAAGAAGCTCTAAAGGAATCTCTGTGTACCAACGGAAGTATGCTTTAGAGATCTTGGAGGATGTTGGATACCTTGGTTCCAAACCGGTGAAATGTCCTATGATACAAAACTTAAAACTAAGCAGATTTGAGGAAAAGTTGATTGAAGATCCCACAGTTTATCAACGATTAGTGGGAAGACTACTATATCTTACTATAACAAAGCCTGATTTAAATTACTCTATGCAGGCTTTAAGTCAGTTCCTTGAATCACCAGACAACCGCACTTGGAAGCTGCATATCAAGTCCTAAAATACTTGAAGGCTACACCAGGACAAGGTTTGTTTTTTCCATCAGATTCTGAGCTTCATCTAAAGGCTTTTTGTGATGCAGATTGGGCATCCTGCTTAGATACGCGTCGATCGGTCATAGGGTTCTGTATATTCCTTGGTAAATCTCTCATTTTATGGAAATCAAAAAAGCAGCACACCATTTTCTGATCTTCTGCAGAGGCAGAATACCATTCCATAGCCTCCACATGTTGTGAAATTCAGTGGTTAATCAATCTTTTCAAAGATTTTGATATACAACATACCAAACCGGCGCTGTTGTTTTGTGATAATCAGGCAGCGTTACACATTGCTGCTAATCCAGTGTTTCATGAGAGAACGAAATACATCGAGATTGATTGCCACATTGTGCGAGAGAAACTTCAACTGGGAATAATTCGAACCCTTCATGTTTCAGAAAGTTTGCAGCTTGCTGATATGTTAACGAAGGCACTTGGAGCAAATCGGTTTCATGTTTTGATGCACAAGATTGGTGTACACAGCCTATACACTCCATCTTGAGGGAGAGTATTGAGAAACACTAACTTCCAGAGCTTCGAGTTGCTTCCAGAACTCCAAGAACTTCAAGAAGTGTGCTGCTAACTACCTTAACTATTCTAACTGATTTTAGTTAGTTCGTTACCTTCTCTATTAGTCAATTATTCAGTCAATGTAATGTTATAAATAAGTTGTATCCTGTAAGAAGAACTCAACGAGAATAAAGAGAGTTTTCTTCAAGCTTCCTCTGCTCTCTCAACAATTCTCCTGCTTGTCTCTTTTTACATAGTCCTCTTCATACTTCTGATTTATATAGAAATTTATAAGAGTTTACATATTAATAGAATTTTGGAGAGAATTTCCTTTATAAAAATGGAGGGTTTTTCCATTTCTTTCCAATTATTTATTTGCCTCCGAGAATTATCCTTCACCTTCACACACTGTCACAAAAAAACTTTGTTGCTCAAAATTTATAAAGAATATAACAACCTAACCAAAAAAAATACTTAATTTTCTAGCAAATAAAATTCTATCAACATTCAGGGCCAGCGACAGTCTTACCTATAGACGTGATTAAAGAAAGAAGAAAGTTCTCTTTCCATGATGAATAACCAAATCCAAAAATTGCTAAAGGATTTCGTTTCCAACCTCAAACCCTTCTTGTATGGCAACCACCAGTACCTAGCATTTAATTGTTGAGCCAACTTCTTGTCCACTAGTGAGAGGCAAGCTGACACAGCCATGGCCAACCGATCGAGGGAAGGGGGAGGAAGGAGATCAGCTGTAAATTGTAATAATGGAGATTTGATAGGGATGATAGCAGTAATAACAGAGATCTGATAATTAAGGGCGATAGCAACGATGAACAAAATCCGACCAGAAATAAAGTAACAAAAGAAGGAGCACCGAGAGAGAGGAAAGGAGATCAACCAAAGTATGAACTCATAATGCTTTCCATCAGGACTAGAAGTGGTTTTGTATGAGCTGGACTGGCTTCAAGTCAGACTATCGGCTAGAATAGAGAAGTTAGATTCCCTGCAAGTTTTGACCTATTTTTCTTTTCTTTTTTTCAAAGTTCTAGAGGCATCTGCTAGAGATCCAAAAACTTTATAAATTGGAATTAAACTTAATTTTTGATATGCAAAAATAAGGTTCTTTATCATTAAGTATGCTTGCAAGTTCCTTCTCACAACCTTAGTGGATCATGGGCATAGGCAGTTGGGGATTCTAAGTAGCTGGAGAGTGATCCAAGGAAATGCTAATGGATTTTTAGCATTGAAGAGTCTTAATGTAGTATACTTTCTTTATTAAGAATATTCTTTTGCTTTCTTCTTCCTTGATTATCTTATTTTTTTCACATCCAAGTTTATAAAGGTAAGAACTTATTGTGACCTGGATGGAACAGTACTGGACTCATCGGCTGCTCTCGTGTGATTATCATTGAGGTCGCATTGTCCGAAACTATTCAAAATCATAAATAAACATTATATATACACACACACACACATGGCAGGATCGTTTTCAATCACAGTGCATCCTAACTTTATTTGATGTTGTCAAGTTCGAACAATGCCATGATGCTTAATTGCACAAAATAATGATCATAGTTTCCGAGTCCAATTTTGTGTGATCAAATTCTAAACCCTTCACTTCATGTTTATCCGTTATTCAATGCTATTAGAGTGCTAATAGAATTCATGTGTATTTTTCTAATGCGGCAATTCAACAATTATCAAATTCATGAATTGCGTCTATTTTTTGTCGAGATATGGGAGAAATTTTTTGTGTGCTAGCATTAGTGTTATCTAAGCTCTTTGATTGATAGTGATATTGGATCTTTGATTGAAGGAAATCTATAGTGGAAGGAATGAAGAGCAGATTCAATGGATGGAAATATCCATCTCCATAATGGGGATAAACCTACATGGTATCAGATATAAACGGGAAGAGGCACCGCTATAGACCAAACATGGCGGTCCCAAAGTGGGACCCAACGGCCACAAACGTGGACCCCAGCGAATAAACGTGACGTCATACATAGAGGTCTCTTACATGGTGCGGAGGGGACTGATCTGGTGTAGCTCATGGAACAGCAGACTCCTTTATGCCTTCTGGACAAAATGGCCATTGCCCCCTCTTCCCGTGTTTGCCACCAGATTGGGCGTAAATTACATAGCATGCCACCCTTCATGAACGGCTTCCCCCCGGCGGGCGGCTGCTTGGCCGCCGAAATAAATGGCATACCTAACCACAAGTGAAGTGGATGACAGCTAGGGGGAGGGTCAGGGGCATTTCCGTCCTATCAAAATATTTCCTCGTCGAAATGACCTTGGCCTTTTCTATTCTCACGTTGCATGAGTTTAAATCTTAAAGCATCAATTTTTTATTACAGCTCGCCTTGTTCCCGCTTGGCAATTCCGTAAATGAAGCCAAAGTGAGCCCCTTTCTTATTGTCCCTTCGGAGGACTTCGGGAGGGCTCGCCATGGGCTTGGCTCAGGTTTGATTTTAACCCTACTCCCAAAGTTTTTCGAATTTCAAAAAAGTTACAACAAACTTATCTTTAACTTAAATAGATAAATAATATATTAAAATAAATCTAATAAAAATAAGTATGTGAAATTGTTACAATATATTCATTTTTTTCGGTAGAATATATTTATTGTATAAAATGAGCATGGAAAGTGTCGGTGTAAAAATTAGGAGTGTTTGATTTGCTAGAAGTTCGAGCGTCGGGATTTATTACAACCAATGATTCTAGCACTCCACCGATCATTATTTCTAATGTTTTTGGAAGAGTTTGGATCGAGGTAGAAATTAATGTCAATTTAGGATCTACTTTGTTTGGTATAAGTGGACTGAGAAAGATTCTGCTTTGCTGCAGTTGCTTTTGCCTCCTCCTAAACTAAAGCCACTTTAAGTCATATCTCCCTAAATTGATCTATTGTAGGAACTCACCTCAATTCTACCTCACGACAATCAAAAGCCTGAAGAGAGCTTTTGTTGAGCCAAGCTGAGTTTGGATCTCTAGGTAGGTGCACGTCTTTCAATGCTCGCTTTCTTAGTAAGCCTATAGCCTTCTTGCTAAAGCTGTAGCCCTAGCTTCAACTTCTGTGTAAGTGTCTCTTTCCTCGGATGATGCTAAAACTGCCCCGACAGCAATTAGCAAGTAATCCTGGATTTGGGTTTGTCTCATGCAAAACATCATTTCTTGATACGAAATAGTAAGAATTTGCTGGATGAATATGCGGGAAGCCCAAAGACCTCATTTGGCATTGTGCAGCTTCCTTAATTGCACTAGCGCACTTAGGTGAGCAGCAAGCCGTTGGTTGAAGCAATACCCCATCCATAGTCTTCACTCTTGGTTGGCAATTCCCTAAAATACGACGATTCGATAAGATAAATCAAATCATTGTTGATAGGGGCCTCCGAACAAGGCAAACAAATGGTAGCACCTAAGTAAGAGCTATAAATCTTATTTTGGACCAAGAAAATGATGAGAGTAGCTAGTTCAGTGAATTTCCTTTGTCAAATTGTAAGCAACCTAACATACTCGTGGAAAAGTTAAATCCACCAATAACATATTATACCTCCTTCCATTATCTACTATATGAAATATAAATGCCCCTTCAAGATGAAAAGGTACCTATTCCTCTTAAGTCCAAAATTAATAATGGAGCATTTAGCTTGAAGATCAATACCTTGATGAACCTATATTACTAAATGGGTAGTTTTCATTATACTAGTATTTTAATACATGATAAAGTATTTGAATTGAAAATCAATCTCATTACTCATGATAGACTTATGTTTTTAATACTTTGATCATATCAAAATAAGATCTCATATCATTTTAATCATTCATTTATGTACCCACTTAATAGATAGATTAGAAACTACTAAAGTACATGATTTTTGGATTAATCAAGATAGTTTTTGCAATATAGATCATGATTAACAGCATAAATTTTAATTTAGATGCTCCATTATTACTTTTAAAATCGAAAGGAGTAGATACTTTTTCTTAAGTGGAACAAAGTCTATATTCTATATTATATATAGCCACATACCGTGGGGTTTTAAGTTAGAAGCTTCTAAAATCATAGAGTAGTTAATAAATGCCAGAGAAAGGAAGAAAAAGATTAGAAAGTCTACATCATTGTTAAAAGTCCAACAATAATTATCTATTTTTTCTCCCATTCTTCTTGCTTGACATGCCTCAACTGTAGTTTTTTTTAATAAAAAATACTTGCTCTCTAAAATGCTAATTTATATAAGTTTTATAAATTGATCAAGAAAAAAAATTATTGTGCTGATTCTCACATCAAAGTAAAGTCTCTACAAGTTTATGTACCACAATCTAAAATACATTTACATCTCCCACCCTTTTCACTGCATTCCCAAGCTGAGGGAGATAGTTATGCTCCGTAGCCCACCACCCAATGTCTTTTCAATTGCAATATTCACTTCTTCAAGAGATCCCAGAATCCTTGGTGTGCTTACATTTTCATATTCACATATGTTAATTTCATTTTACTAATCTACTCTCTTCTTTTGAGAGAAACAAAATGTTGGATAGATTGTGACATTTATAAAATAAAATAAAAAAAGGAAGAGGTAAAGTTCACAATTAATTTTTTTAAAGATACTTCTCTTCTTGATATCTTTACTAGATTGACTTCAATTTAAAATTACAGCCTCGTGACTTTAAAAAGATATTTTTGTATTGATTTACCATAGTGCAGCAACCGTCAATATTAAATTTTAGATTTAAATTGAAAACTCATATTTCTGTTCAGACTTTATAAATATATAGAGCCTTACAACCATGGTAAGCTTCTTCCTTCTTTCTTAAAATATTTATTCTTGTAGTTTTGAATTAGTTTTCTAAAAATTTTGGAAATTTCTTCAAAGTCGCTGTATTGTATGTTGAGAATGATTTGCCACAAGCCCGTTAACAAACTTATTTGAGTAGAGATAAATATTATTTTAAAGATAGTAATTTATTCTCGTCAAAGTCGATCTTGGGTTGGTCTGTTATTTTTCTCAAACCACCTTTTTCCCACACAAAGTGCATCTTCTACTGCATGCAAAAAAATCGTGTGTTGGCCGCACAAAGCCGGTAAAATTTGAACCCTATGAAATCTAGAATAGGTAATAAGTGCCGGAGAAAGTGAAAAAGCAGATCTGCAAGCTTACATCATTATTAGAAATGCAGCAATAATTATATATATATAGATAGATAATAAAGTTTGTGAATAATAAAAAAATCCAGAAAAGTATTTGGCAAGCGTACTAATCAAAACTCTCTGAATAATAAATTTACCATGCTGATACGTGGAGCGTCTAAAGTTCTCCGCGAGTTAACGTACGACGGCCTGAGAGAATTTTACCGGTCTCCTTTTTCACTGCCTTCCCAGGCGTAGGGAGACAGCAACGCTCCCAAGCCAGATCCGAGCATTTCCGTGTGAGTTTACCTCCTCATCTTCGGCAGATTCTGGGACACCGCCGTACGGTATGATGCGTGGGGTAAAGTTACGGGGAGTGAGCAGACTCTTTCGCTGGTGGGGAGCGCTGTTGCTGCATGGCGTCAGAATAGCCTGGGAAAAGGACACCAGTTTCTCGGCATGGCATCAAATCCGAAACAACTTTTTTTTTTTTTTTTTTTGCACTCGAGCTCTGACCTCTGAGACTGAGTCTTAGAGGCTCCAGCACTTCATAAAGAAGAAGAGCCATCTCTGACGTTCTTTTTTTTACTGTAAACAAAGGAGAAAGCATGTGTTCTTGTTGAACACGTGTCAGTGGACAGCAGCGTGTTTCTCTCCTCTCCTATAAGAGGTCACTTTCTCTCCCTTCTGGATCGCAATTAATGGCCCCTCCGCTGCGCTTATCCCATTCTTCCGGATCTTTCTCATTCCACAATTCTACCCGTCACGTACTACCGGAACCGGAAATTTACCGAGGTTGGCCGGAATGGAATGCGTTTTCTCGTAAAATACTTAGGCCCACGAAGGGGCTTTTTACCTAAGGAGCTTTCCAGCTTTCCCAGGTCTTGTCACCTGCCCGTGAACTTACCTGCACATTTTAACTCCAAGAGATAAGTACAGTACTGCTGCATCACGCGATGGTTTGAAATTTCTCTTTCTCCGTTTTATTGTGCTGCCTCCCAGGATCTAGTAGCCGTGGTCCATGGAGAACAGGAGAAAGAGAGAGAGAGAGAGAGAGAGAGAGAGAGAGAGAGAGAGAGAGAGCAATAAAGTTCGTGTTGGGTGTTGGTGGGTGCGATGCATTGTTCCCACGCCGGTCCGTATCTGAATCGGATCTGGACCACTGAGTCCCCACCAGACATCGACAGTGACCGGATATCCATATCCGGAGCCGGTCCAGGTTTACCGTCTCCATCCCCTCCTCACACCCGGACTCAGACTCATACCACCAACCGGAACTACCACAACTACTCCTTCTAATATCGGCAGTGATCTCCCTCGGTCACCGAGAGTGATTGTAACTCGATGGGCTTCTCCGGATCCTGGGCTCGGTCCGGTGGCAGCAGCGTAATTGATGGGGCGAATGGGAGGGCGGTTCCGGAATGCAACGTCTTTCTCGTCCCCCTCTTTTTGGGTCCGTGTCGTGGCAGTAGATGATAGGATGGGGAGGGGAAGGGAGGCGTGGGTCCCATCAACCCATGTGCTCTTACCTCTGCCTCCACCCGCTCCTGCCTCTCAATCATTAGGCCCCTTTACTCCTTCACCTCTTCGCCCGCCCCCCCTCTTCTTTTCTTTCATCCTATTCATATTTCTCTTATCTCTCGCTCTCGCGCTGTTGGTACCATAGGCTCTATTTTCTATTCTATTCTATTGACCCGCGGGCCATGGGCGGAGCTGACGGCGGGGCCAACGGCGGCCCCCTGACGGACCACTCGCACCAGCGCCAACCACAGATTACGGCGGCGGCAGTGGGGAGCAACGGCGACGGCGCAGGAAACGCGATGGTGGGGAAGAAGGCGCCGTCGAAAGACCGGCACAGCAAGGTTGACGGGCGCGGGCGTAGGATCCGGATGCCGATCATCTGCGCCGCCCGAGTCTTCCAGCTGACGCGCGAGCTCGGGCACAAGTCAGACGGGCAGACCATCGAGTGGCTCCTCCGCCAGGCCGAGCCCTCCATCATCGCCGCCACCGGCACCGGAACCACCCCCGCCTCCTTCTCCACCCTCACCGTCTCCCTCCGCCACTCCTCCTCCGCCGCCTCCACCTCCTCCGCCCCCCTCGACCTCAAACCCCATTCCTCAGCCGCCGCCGCCGCCGGCGCTCAACACCTCCTCCCCCAGCCCCTCGCCCCCGCTCCCTTCATCCTCGGCAAGCGCCTCCGCCCGGAAGACGACTCCGCCGTCGGCAAGGACGACGCCGGCGGCGCCGGGATCGGCCCAGCCGGCGGGTTCTGGGCCGTGCCGGCCCGGCCGGACTTCGGGCAGGTATGGAGCTTCGCGGCGCCGGAGATGGTCGTGCCGCAGGCGTCGCTCTCCGGAAGGTTCGCCGCCGCCGCGCAGACGGTCGGGGAGGCGTCGGCGGCGAGGGTCGGGAACTACCTCCCCATGGCGCAGGGCCACCTCAACCTTCTCGCCTCCTTGTCGGGCACGCCGGCGGCCGCCGCTGCCGCCGCAGCAGCGGCGGCAAACAGGAGAGAGGACGAGCCTCGCTGATAGTTCCGGTGTTTTGGAGAGCTAGGGTTTTAGGTTTCCGTTAGAAGAAAAAAAAAAAAAAGAGGGTTTGTGGGACTTGGAATGACGTAGTTAGGACTTTGTTTCTTTCCCGTTCGCTCTTTCTTTGATTTGTGCCTCGCCATTCCCCTCTTACCCTCCTCTCGTCATTGAACTAAAGATTCTGGAGGCACTCCAAGGGTAGGAAGGATAAGGAATTTGGATTCAATCTCGAGTTCTTGAAAGTATTCAATGCAATGGTGAACGCAGTCAACAAGAACAGAGAGTGAAAAGATTAGGCTTTGTTCAGTAGTTGAGTGTGGAGTGTATGGATTGAATTCTCTTCTATGCAACCTCAAAGAAGTATCATGGGACTTGATCCAAGGTTAAGATGAAGGGAAGGCTTGGGTGCTTTGGTTTGTGACTGCAGCTGGGGAAGATTATTCCCTTTCTATTTAAATCAATCTATCCACATGTTGGTGTGGGGATTTAAAAGGTTATGGGCCAGTATGTTCTTCATTTTCAAAGCTTCATCTGTATTCTAAGCCAGATAGATTTCTTTGGGGTTTATCAGCATGGAAATAATGGGGTTTCTGTATGTAATTCTGGATTGTTTGGGTGTATGAGTGCAAATAAAAAGTGTAGCTGTTCTTGCTCTGAACTTGTTTTTGTTCTCAGTATCTCATGTTTGCTTGGTTAGTGTGAATACAAGTCTTTATTGTCTCTTCTTTTGTCTCTGTGCATTACCAAAAGACCCCTATGCCATGAAAGAAGTTGAAGTAATAGACCTTCTTGGATAATGGTCTACGTATCTTGCGTAGATTTTCTTTTGTATTAGCAAGCACTTTGTTAGCTGTTAACTTCTGTGCACCCTGTTCATACTAGCTGACATTTTGATGGACTGTTTCTGTTGTATAATGGGTGGGTGGTAATATTTTCTGTTAACTGAATTTTGTGAGCTCTAACATTTATCTTCTTGTTATCAAGCAAATTAATGGAACCTATCACCCATCTGGATGCAAGAACTAGGTAAAAAAAAAAAGTCCATCAAGGCATAAAGGTTACAATTCATCTATTAGTTTAATATTCGAGCAACAAGGATGTAGGCAACCTAGGTCATATTGTGGAATTATATGAGAATCTGTGCGGGCGTATGTTGAGTTCTACATTAGATATGTATTGGGTATATTTTGGATACTTGTGCAAGGCCGAGAAATCTAAATAACATCTTTCGATTAGTTTTTTTAGATGAGGTTTTGAGTTGTGACGAATGGTATCGGGGCGAATTTAGCCTACAATCTATATAGACTAGAGGATATTGCATCATGAATTCATGGAAGCTGACTATAGGCTAATTGTAGTATTTGCGATTAAATTTGAATGGATTTGGAACTTTAGCCTGGCGACGTTGTCGGGGTTTAAATAGGAAGAGTATGTAAGGATTTGTGCGGATATGTATTTAGTCTCACATCAACTATGCGCTAGATAGATTTTAGATACTTGTACAGGACAGAGAAATCCAAATAATATTTTTCGACTAGCTTTTTTTTCAGTAAGGTCTTGGATTGTAACAAATTATCACCAAATCATGCATGTAATTTTAGGGTTAAACCTCTATACTTGTCATCAACTTTGTTCTCACAATTGTAACATGCCATTTCTCAACCTATTGGTTTCCAGACTTGGCTTTGAACTAGGTTTGCAGTCTATCAAGGTACCACAGTTCTTGTACTCTGAGACTTTTGTTAAGAAGTAATAGACTTTCTATGTCATGCTAGCTACCAGTACTTTCAATAAGTGACCCATGAACATGTAGCTAAGTCAAAGGAGGCCTTTGAGAATAGTATGAGCCAAATTTACCAAATAAACTTGACCTTTCCTTTGTTGCTACCCTAATTTCTTTTGACTGTGTGGCCTTGGTTCCTTCCAATTGGTCTTTGGAGAATCTTGTTACAGATTTCCTCGACTGCACATTGATAGCCAGCAAGTATCTGGTATGCATGGTACGGTAGAGAGAAGATTGACCTTCCAATATTTCGTAGGCTAAGGTGTATATGTCAAGATGTAAGAATCATCTCTCCACAAGTTGGTATTATCTTTGAACTATTGGTTAGTATTTGTTTCTAGAGGATAGACAATGAACATATGGTCGCGTAATGAGGTGCACCAAGCCTAGGCTGTTGATTTTGCTACATGAGATTGACATGCGTTATAATGCGACAAAAATCCATAGTTGAGCTTGTGGACTACACCTAGGGTTTTAAACTCTAAAACATAAGCCTTCTTAGCAAAGGATTGCTACTGAGATAACATGAGATTTCGGTTCATCTCAGCTGAAGGAGGTGAGGAAATTTTGGAACATTTCAAGATTTTTCAGTTAAGCTAGGTTGATATATAAGAACTAAGATACGGATAATTTAATTAACCTATAGTACTCCTGAAAGCTAATAGATGTGATTTTGATCGTTCTTAACGAAATATCTAAAATATTCAAAATAAATTAATTAAAATCTCGGAGAAATAAGTTTTAGTCATCGTAATAAAATTTTCTAGAATACCCTATAACTTAAATTTCTTCTCCAACTCTAATATCTTTCCACTCCATTAATTTACCCTAATAGAACTCTTTAATATAGAAACCCTTTTATTCATGGATTGAAAAAATGGCAACCTTCCACTTCGAAAGAAAAAAGAAAAAAATGGTGACAATCTATTGCTCACTCTCTCTATTGTGGTGTGTGTTTTGCACTGTAGAGTGTTATATAGTCTTGGATAGCTACCACGCGATCCATCTTGGACATAGACGACTGTCGCTTATTTCAAAAATAGAGATGGTCACTTTGGATAAACCTGGCACATCACTAGAATGAATGATAGCTGGTTGTCTCTGAAATAGATGATAAGGTAGCTATCCATGGTTGCACAGCCCTTTATGGTGCAAAATTGAACCGCTACTTTCATTGCAATAAATCAGTGCTCAGTTTAAGTTGACCGATTTGATCAAAAATATATGCAATTCCCTAATTTTTGAGGCTAAGTTCTCATTAATTAGAAGACCCTACTTGACCTGGTCAACAAGGTGACCACATCCATTGCTACAGGGTACAACTCAAATCAGCAAATTAGCTGCAGGCATTTGTCTCATTGTCGAGCGGCACCGAACCTCACATGGTTATATCTTTGGGTCCACAAGACACATGGACCCATTCATTTAGTTACGTGGATCTGGCGTTTCAAGTCTAATCAGTGCAATAAGTTGGTTGATAGTGTTTGTCTTACATATAATTTATGTCGCATATTTTGCGCTAGTTCTTGTAACTATAGTTAGAGCCAAAATGACTTTAATTTGAGCCACGACAATGTGGAGTGGCCAGTGATGATAATAATGATTTCATGTGTCACAGACTTATACAACCCTAGCTCATCTTGATGATTGTAAAGAAGAAAAAATCACCAAAGTATAGCATTAGGATGGCAATTTATATGATTCCTGTCAAGTTTAATTAGATTAATTCTAGGTGTGGTTGAGAAAAAATTGAACCTTACTCTAATTGGCAAGGGTAGAAAAATGTTGATCCATACATCCATAAAACCGGGGCCATCTTAAGTTTGGATCGATTTGATAGAACACCAAAATAATTAATAATTAGTCAATTAGTTAAATATTTTTTTGCTTATAAAGTCTTGGGATGTTAAAAGATAAACAAGATCCAATCTTCTAGAGTAAAAGACGATATTGTCTTTCTAAACATTCATTAATAAAATTCGAGTTTAGAATTTTGTCTAACGACCAAAAAGTTGAACCATGTAACTTAAGTGAAACCAATTGAGTAGCAACTAATCCTGGTTTTAGCCCTTGCAAGATGGCTTGGATTAAGCTTTTCAAATCACTTTGTTAGGTATCAAATGGCTAATCTTTGAATTTTTGCATACAAAATTGCAAGTTTCGGCAGGTTGTAAGGTTTGACTTGACTCTCACCACACTTTGGTTACTAAGATGATCCACAAAAGTTCAAACAAAGATTGGTTTTATTATCGAATAGGTTCTAATCATAGCAGAATATCATCCAATAGGAATATGATCTTGCCCCAGACTAAACTTTGTTATATACTACATGAGGTGCTGGCTTTTGGGTTATTGGGCCTACATTGCTATAACGTAAAATAATGTAATGGGTTTAAATTAGTTATATTTGTTTGGATTTTGTTGAGTCAAATGGATGTGAAATAAAAAAAATTGTGATCTGGTTTGTGCTAATTAAGCTCAAAACTTGATTTAGTTAATCTGGGTTCATGCATTATTTGCAAATGTTATTTTCAGCATTTAATATTTCATTTAAGCTACATAGATCCAAAGCAAATTGGATTAAGATAGTCTGTATGCATGAGCTATATAAATAAAAATATTACTGTTAATACCAAGTGGGGACAGCTCAGTTCGGAAAGAGTTTAAAAAATACATGGAAATTATGATATTTGAATTTTAATTCCTTCTGAAAAATCATTTTGAAATTAAGAAAGCATAAGATTATGGTTTTAACTACTTAAAAATTTAAAATTCATTCATTTTTTAAAACATTTTATAAATTCAATAACAATGATAAAATGATTTTAAATATTTTAAAACTTGTAATCCTATTATTCCTACAGAAACCATCCAAAGTGAAATTTTTCACAATATCAATTTTTAGTAATTAAAAATTTTATTGCTAGTCTAACAACGTGGAAATATAAGAAAAAGATTTTAAACATTAAAAATTTCATAATTCTGTTATTTATTGGAAAACCATCGGAAGGTCGTTTGTAAAGTTAAAATTCTAATTATTCTTTAATGACAATTATAGAAAGATCTTTTTCTTTATTTTATTTTATTTTTTTGAATGATTTTTTTGTTATAAACAGCTAGATCCAGAAAATACTGATGGTAGAGATGGGTGCCACCTCTTGCTTCAAAATATTCGGACCATCATGAGAGGCGATGTTGAGTTTCACATGTTTATAGAAGGCTAATAGGATTGCGGACTGGATGGCCTCGTATCATTATGAAAAAAATTTTTTGGATCACAAACGCTCTTTGGTATATTATTATTATTATTATTATTTTTTTTTTTTTGGATGTATCATTGGGTGGGAAAAAAAGTTTATTTTATTGACGAAATCATTTTTTCGTTTGGCAGCCTCTTTATTTCAAGCGTCTTCGCTTCGGCTTCCCCTTTTCTATCCCTTCCGGGCAAGAAGTCACCCAAAATCTTTCTCTTCGGCTTCGCCTCTCAAATCCCTTCAAAGCCAGAGGATATCCTCATCCTCCTTCTAACTGTAAGTTTTTTACGTCTCTCATTCGTTTATTTTTGCTTTTCTTGCCATATGCTGAAGTCCGTACGGAAAACTATGCCCTAAAAAACCAACCAACCAAGTCCGTTGTAGTTTTAAGTATAGCATTGGATCTGGATATATCTACTATGTTTTATGGTTTATGTTGTCGAGGAATTTGATTGTGATGATCGACTAAAAACCATATAACTTCTTTAGCTTTTGTTCCAAGTGATGTTGTTGTGTGGACTGCTGAACCAACAATATTGGAGGCAGCTGTTACTTGGTCGCATGTTTTCTTCGATTGTTGCTCGTCGATTTATATATATATATATTTCCAGGAGATCAAGGATATATTCTTATGACTGGTTACCAGTAACTTGATGCCCAGCAAGTTGATTCAGATATAAATAACCCGCTTTATGAGATTTGAAGAATTCTACGTATATATGTGCTTAGGAATAATATTTTTTACATAAATGTGATCTTTATGCTTCTTTGCTTTATCTTTTAGCCTTCCTAAGCTTATTATTATGATCTGTATGGCCTGTTTCTCTGATCATTCAACAAGTCAACCGAGAGGTAGTGTATTGTGTTTTTTTTTATTATGAATAAATATCCAATTTGCTTATTTAGTAAGTAAATATACTCTCGCTTTCATCTTTTTCGAGTAAATTACTTTATTTTTTGACAGAGTTTTATATTTAACAGATTGATAAATGCAGTTCCACTTCTAGTTGCTGCAGTTCTTTTCTGTCTCTTTTAAACAGGGAGCTCTGAAAAGATGGAGACATTTTTTATTCAGAATAGATAGTTTTAAATGCTTATGGTAAAAGAATTTTTTCTTTCTTTTTTTTTTGAAGTGAAGCTTAGGCATTTTTAGAAGAACGGTTATGTTTCTTTTTCCCTCTTTTGTGTTTTTAAAGTGTGAGGGTATTTGTTCGATCTTATGGTGATCAATCTGATAAAGGAGAATTCAGGAGGTTTACAGTCAGTTATTGTGCATCAAGTGAAACAAATTTATTCATTTTCTCTTGCTTCCTAGAAGAGATCCATCACGGGGATCCTAAGATATTCCTGTATATGGTTTAGTTGCAGAGTATATATTTCACCAACCTTGGTAGCTTGTCTCTGGTTTTTTAATTCAAATGGATTTGCTTACAGTGTTTGTGTAATATCCAGCCCAGCTAATAAAAAACTAAGTCTAGTCCACTTGACCGATCTAGATATAAGAGTTGGAGTAGAAGATGGAGAAAAAAGATAAAGCCCTGTTCGACTTGGAGTAGGAGATGAAAAAAAAAGAATAGAGCCCTATTCGATTTGCAGTCGACTTGGAGTAGGAGACGGACTCCTCTTCCATCTCTATTTTCTACAAGAGCTAGGAACCCTCCAACAGCTATTTAAAGACCCCACACCCTCTTTTGCCTCACCGCCGACAAGTTTTGCCGATCATCACTGCTAGACCACCGCTGGTTCCTTCTTCTTTTTCTCTTGACTTCCAACGATCTTGTCTCACAATGCACACTCGAGAGTTCAGTTGAGCGCTCGCCGAAGTCTTAAGTTCTTAAAGGGATTCTCGAAATTAATTGGATTTGTAGTTTGGTTTTGCTTGTAAGGTAAGTAATGTAATCTTTTTTCTAAATTTATCGGCAAATTATAAAATTATTATATTAATAAATTTGAATTATATTATTTATGATTCTTGAATTTGATGAATGATATTTTATTACTGCATATGCTTTATTTTGGAATACTATGATGATGCATGGTTGGAAATATTGAACTTGTTCAATTGATTTCAACATCGCATGATTTCTTATTTTTTTTTTTCAACTGAGATATTAACTGCATGATTGTTTGAAATCTCAGTCTGACTATATTAAGGACCCCGCCAATGGGGGCTAATACAATAGCATTTGATTTATCCGGAAAAGTTTGTCGCAAGAACATGCGCGACATACCGTAAGCAGATATGCAGTCGTGAAGGATTTTGCCACAAGATGATGCACGAAACACCGTAAGAAGATATGCGGTATTATGACCCTACTATAACAAAAATGTGGTCATAGCTCATGGTCGACGAGATGAATTTGATGATTTGAAAGAATTTAGATTTATAAACAGAATTTGATTTCAAGAAAGATTGAGTTTGACATTCGTAATGTTTTGATAATATTGCATACTGAGATTTTGTTTTGAATTAATGAATTCGATATACTTATTTTCTGTAAATAATTATTTAATTTATTTTCTGATTAATCTGGTTAAAAGTGTTTATTGCTTATTAGGTTGTCTAGCTCTTTACTCCATATCTTACTGTTTTTATAGATCTGAGAACTAAGATGGTTCGGGTTATGATTTGGAGAGTAATTATGGGTTGAATTTGACATATTTGAATTTAGATCAGGATGTAACTAGAGTTTGATGTAAGATCTTTAAATGTTGTTGGTTCTTTGATACATTAAAATTTGATTCTAGTTATTTAAATTAAAGTTTAAACGTTGGTTATTTAAATTTATTCTGTCGTGGTCTATGGTATTATGATGAGATGTCTTGCATGCTTGTGAAGAGAGTTCTCTATGAGTATGCGGAGGTTGCCGCGACCTATGGTCTGCAATCTCGGGTCGGGGGCATGATAGTTTGGTTAAACATAATAAAATGCGAAGTCCTCTTAAGGTGTAGTTTTGTGGGCCAGCCATCGTGAGAAGCAGATATGCTTGTTTGGTTCATTGGTCGCTTGTCCTTTTTCTATATTTCTTTTCAGTAATCAAGGATATATTTCTTATTTATATGCGCTATATAAGTGATTCCTAATATGTTATTAGACTTACAAAATACTTCTGTACTAGTGACAAGTGAGTTTAGGAACTACTGTCATTCAAAAAAAGTGATCTTTATGTTCTTGTGCCTTGCCCTTTTTTCTTGTTCAGCTTTCCTATTGTTTTTAGATGAAAAGGTGTTTCAAGTCTATAAATGGCCATTACAGTCTGTTCTTTATTATGATGAATTTGAATTTAATGGATTCATATTTTTACAAGGAATAATTCTAGAGACAAAATACAACAATATATGTATTATGTATCATATAGATTGTGGAAATTTTTCATACAATTGGAATGATGTCTGATGAACCACTGAAGAAATCAATTGATCCTAAATTACCCCTTCTTATGATCTATTTGGTGGATTTTAGGTCGTGCTTGAAAGCAAAGATGGGTTCACGAGCCAATAGAATCAAGCAAAAACTGCAATCTGCCTTGGAAGCCTGTACTTTAGAAATTCAAGATGTTTCTTATCAGCATGCCGGTCATGCAGGTGTCAAAGGGGATGCAAAGGAGACCCATTTTAACATCAAAGTGGTTTCTCCAAAGTTTATCGGGCAGAGCCTTATAAAACGCCACCGAATGGTATATGATCTGTTAGCCGATGAGCTGAAATCTGGACTCCATGCTGTTTCAATTGTTGCAAAAACCCCAGAAGAATCAGGATCTGCCAATGTCTAATTTTACATGTTTTAAATCAGGGATCTGAAAGGAGTAAGTTTTGGATGGTATTGTTTATATCCGTGAGCTGAACACTCTACAATTTAAATTAAGCTGTGCTCTACATGTTAAATGCTTTATTAGAACTTCCTCTTGATTTAGTATAATGGTGTCTTTAGCTGCCTTATTCAGCAATTTGTAAAATAATATTGTTGTTTGTGGTCACTATATTCATGCACTGACTATTGCTCTTTGAGATTCATTAGGAACATGCTGAAGCATGAAACTACCTTCTGATTATTTTAAGTTTATCCACTATAAAGATTGCTAATTGTTAGAAGATTAGGTTGTAATTGTATTATCTATCTACCTTTACTAAATTGAGTAGGAAACCTGATATGTGACTTCATGAAAGAACACCAGTTATTTCCTTAGAGTGAACATTGTAAGTTACTTTGGTTAGCCGAGGCATATTTGTAATTACATTGGAACTTGGTAGTCTCGGATAGCAACAAAAAAGAAATAAAAATCTTCCTTGCTAGAGAACTTCACAGAAAAATGTCTCACCTGGAGATCCCAACTTATTCTAACCGTGTGGTGTAACTACCAAAATCAAACAAAGCTAACATTCAAACGTAGTCATCCTCAAAGTCAATCAAAATACCATTAATATTTATAATCCATGATAGCTTCTTCAGGGAAGTTATATTGGACCGCTGAAGTAATTATTTCTCCATTTCAAAGTATAACTTCTGAATCTTCATCATTTTGGTAGATAGTCTTTGAGAAATTGCATGGTGGAAATGTGGTAAGAAGATGAAAGTATCTTCCTAGTCCTTACTATACAAAAATATTGGGATTACTTTTCTTATGTGTCAAAAGCCTTCATATAAATAGATGGGAGGATGCTGCTAGTTGCACAACCTTGAGGAGGTGGAGCTGTTCCTTGAGACTGAATCTGATTTGTGAAAAAGAGAAGTTTTGTTAAGATTTCTTGGAGTGTTCATGTTAGTAGGAGGCCGGAATGCCCAGACAATCATCATTCATGCATATGTTTGATTTGAGGTGACCTAAAGTTTATGTCTGTAGATTTTTGGACTAGTATTGTTCATGAAAATAAAGTTGGATTGGCATGGTCATCATATGCACCCATAAGATCAGTGATGGATCCCAGTCTATACAATCTCAAGGCCATTGGCTTGCCAATAGTTGGTTTTCATATCCCAGAGGACTGGCTGGAGCAACTTGCAACTGCCTTCGAATGGGAGATAAGGAGAAAGTTTTTGAAGAGATCAATAGAGAGTTATATAAGAAAGAGATAATCTAAATCAGATTATAATTTTTTTTTTTAAAAAAAAAAGAGTGCTGTTTCAAGAGGCCATGCATGAAGATTGGAACACCTGAGTATGGGTATTCACACAAGGAAAAGTGTTAAACATGCCAAGTCAGTAATTTTTTCATTCATTTTAGTTGACAATCACAACGGGATCCAGTTTGGATTGCTTTAAATTAAGGACTCGGATAAGTTAAGGTCCTATATATGTTAGAGTCATATACCCCTATTTTTCGAATTTATACGGATCTCCACGATCTTCGTAAAATATATCTTAGTGCTTTGTTCCCTGGTGCAGATTTCTGTTTTTTGTTTCTCATTTTATCTCTACATGTTTGAGGTTGTTTTATAATCTGAATGGCCATTGAGAATAGCATCATTCCATTGTCTGTCTCATATTTTTGATTCTTTCATCTATAGGAAAGAGCTTAAATAATACGCTCATCGAAAAAATGTTGGTGTAGCTTATGTTCATTGATTGCTTCAAAGCCATATATGAATGTTGTCAGAGGTCAAGTTATTTTATGCACTTCTCATCCTAAAGATACATTCTTGGATCCTTAGCTAAGCTACAGTTTCTAGTGTAGGATCATCTACATCTGGGATGTCCTTTTAAGAGTCGCACCATAAATGTAATATATGCCAGGTATATCAGGCCAGATATTTGCCTGATGCTGCTTTAAGTGTTCTTGTCATACATCTATTTCATGGTGATGTGTCTTGGAATGGCTTCAATTCTTTGTTTGCTTGTCTCAGGGCTTAATGGGTATTTAGTTCATTCTCACAGGCTTCAAATTTCATCAATGTTCTGGCACTGATACTTGAAAGTTCTGCTGCTTGAGAAATATTCTCAGGTGTGTAAATATCATAAACTTTGTAGTCTAATTTTTGTGAAATTAACAGTTCCATAAATTAATTTCTGGGTAATAAATAACAATAATCTAAACTTGGTAATTAAATTTTCCTATTTTATACTCTAGAAACTTATTTTTTGCAAAATAAAAAATTTGATTTGAAATTTCTGAAAAATAATTTTCTGGATATCTATACGTTAAGTTAGATTTCTGATTATTAAATTTGTATACTATAGTTTATGATTAATATCCACAAACAGAAAATTTTGTAATTTAAGATGTACATAAATTTCAAGTAAAATTCATATTACTACATTTCCTGTGTACATATTACATTCAGTATTTAAAATTCTATATAATCTGTTTTAGGGACTTATTTCTACAAAATATTAATCTAAAAATTTTGAACATGATAAAGTGATTAGAAGTTAATTCAATATATTTTATGATATACAATTTTGAATAAATTATTTACAGAATTAATTCTTAGATTGGCCGATTCCATGCATCTTTAGGATCATGTTGTGTCGGGTAATTGTTAGGTTTTATTTAGATCCTAAGACATCAAAGACTTAGAATATTATTTTAAAATTTATGGTGGTCATGCTTTGATAGAAATATAATTCTTCAATATTTTTCATTTAAATAAACATTGATATCAAATAAATTGTAAATTGATTAACATGCAATTAATACATTTTATGAAATTGTATTTTAAATGGAAAACAAAATTTTAAATTGAAAGTATTATTTTTATTACCAAACATTAAGCATAATTGTTTAGGACACTTCTATTGAATGTGCATACTTGTTTAGAACTTGACTATTCACATATATATATATATATATATATATATATATATATATATATATATATATATATATATATATATATATATATATATATATGAATATATTTAATACGTTTTGGATCTGACTCTCAGTCAGACTATTATTTAGAACCCACCAATAAGAGTTATAGGCTGGTACTTTGACTCTCCGGTATTCATTATTTTGGCCTTACCGCATGATATAAATATAATATTATGGTCTACGTTGTAAGATATAAGTATGATAATCGGTCCACTTCATAGGGTATAAGTGCACTTCTGTGACCTTACCACAAGGGGATAAATATGGTCATAGTCTTAGTTGAGATCATGATATTTTAAATTATTTTTATGAGTATGAATGTGAATACTTGAGCAAACATGAATATTCTCAATCGTATAAATTATCTTATGAAAATATAATAATTTTGCTTATATGCTTAGTATTACCAAGAAAATTTTATTTAATTTATTACTTGAATTATGCATTTAAGGTATTGATTACTTACTAGGTTGTTGAGCTTATTATTTGGTCTTTTCTTTCTTTCCAGGTTCAGAGATCTAGTTACTAGCAATATACTTTTATAAGAGTGTTATTAGATGCAAGAGCAAAATTTTCAACATAACCTAGAATTAGTGTTTGTTTTCTCATTATAAATAATAGAAGTATTTCTATATGTTTCTTTCTTTGATTTAATATTTTGAGAACATAGTTAGATTGTTGTGAACAAAATTTTTAAAGTCTCTTATTTTTTTTGGATTGTTAATTATTAAATTTGAAATTTTAGTCGCTTCAATTTTATCTCACTGTTCATTTACTCTATTATGAAATCATGTTGGATGTTATTGAATGCTTGTGGGGTAATCCTTTATGAGTATGCAGCAATTGCCACGTCTTAAAGCCTCGAGGGCATGACATGTTTTCAAACCCTCATGCGGTTGTGGAAAGGCTGTCACAAGTCTTAAACTTTGTAGATAATTGTTGTTAACAATATAATCTATGGTGAAAAGATCAAATCTTCAAGAATCCAAATAGACGTAGAGGTGTACGTGTGCTTATCTTTTTTTTATTAGTGGAGATCAAAAAAAGCGTTTGTCAATATGTGCAAGGTAGAAGCATGCACTCCATTAGCTGATTCTTGGATCGAGGACTACCAAACAAACCATGCAACTTGAGATCTGCTTGAAATAACTCAAATCAAGCTTGGTTTGAAGCCAAATGGACAAAGCTTGAACCAGCAAAACAAGCATGAAATTAATGCCAAGCCAAGGATAAAAATGACTATGCTCGATCAAGCTCCGCTTGACAAGGCTCAAATATATTTAGTTATACATATTATGTATTTTATATATGATAAATAATGGATCGTAGGGAGAAGGCTTTGTATATTTTTTGTTCATTGAATCAATTAAATATTGTTAGCAAAAAAGAAAATCAATTGCACAGTAATTCAAGCTTGAATTGAACTTGATTCAAGTTCAAACTGATTTTAGCTTAATTTAGAATTATCAAGCAGATCGTTAGGCTAGAATACAACTTGGTTCAAACCTAAGCTCAAGATAATGTAAACAAATAAATTTTGATGTCAGAGTTTGCTTTGGAACCAATGACGTGGATCGAGCTGGGCTTAATTACACTCCTTGGATCTCGGCTTGAATAAGTAGGCTATTAAAATCACCACTTTTTCTATTAGCTTAAGCTAACAAGATGAGGTAGATTAATTTATATATTTTATATTTTTTTTATACTTCTTCTCACACATATGGGTCGGACTTTTTTTTAATGGGCAAGCCCAACATGTAAATTTTTTTAATAATGAAATTAAAGAGTGCGGAGACAGAATTCAAACTCAAGACCTCTGCTCTGATACCATATTAAAATCACCATTTTTTCTATTAGCTTAAGCTAATAGGATGATGTAAATTTATTTATATATTTTATATTTTTTTATATATCCAGCCTGCAATAAACACCGTAGCATTGTAGACTTAAATTGCAAGATTATGTGGACAAAAACATTCGTCAATTGATAAAACGATCTTTTCTTTCCTAACTAGTGCCTGTAAGCACGAACAGAATTCAAAATGCAATCTGCAAACAACAGTAACTATGTGCTTGTCTCGAAGCTTAAGCCATTCTTATAAGTACACATGAAAAAAGAGAGAGAAAGAAATAGGGCCTTCTTTCCCCATCTTGTCACCACAACATTTTCCCTCAAAATATGGGAAGCATAACGATAGTGGCCTTAATCAACAAAGCAACCACAAGGCCCTGCAAATTTTAGCATGATGAACAATCTGCACCAGTTGCAATAAGATCTAACAATGATCCATATCTAAAACATTCAGGAAATGGCTAAACATTAAGCTAGATAATTAAATAGATCCTCGATCGGGAGTCTTCATAGGATTGTCATAGAGACAATGTGCAGAACTCTTGGACCAACACAGCCTAATGGGATCATGTTTTGTCACAATATGTTTCAATATTTATTAATGCCGAGCATGAACTTGATGTGTCAAAACAGAGTCTTCAGTCTGAAACAGAAGTATAGCATCTACTTCAGTATTTTTTTGCACAGTCTGTCATCTGGTTCGAATTCTTTATACAATATGTGTCATAAACACAGGATCCTTCTTGGAGTATGGTTCCATCCGAAGAAGCCTCTGAAAGAGTGATTGCTTCAGTCCATTCCACCTTGCTATATCTGATCGTACCCAAGCTGGAATATCATTTGATGAACCTGTGATCACGATCACTGTCTCGTTGTTTACCAGATTAGCGAGAGCCACTATCGTTTCGGGCTCCGTAGCGGAAGAAGCATCAACCAAGAAGATGTGAGTAAAATGGTTAGCTTCAATTCCAGCAGCGTGAAGCCTAAAGCTATTCACAAAGGTAGATGTTATGACCTTGAACTGCTGGAGCTCAGAAGGTGGAGGGCAAGTGAAGCACTCTCCTTCGTACAAGCATGCTGGGATAATGTCATCCGGCACAAGATGATAGTCTCGGAAGGCAGCATTGGCACGAAATAACGCTGACTCTGGAATCTCCAACATCCACTTTTTCATGAGTGCATCGCATGTCCTGTTCCTAGGAGCACATACAAGTATTCGGCAGCGAGCACAAGTTCTACAAATTTGGAGAACTGCTTCCCGAATGATAGCCCCAGTACTAGAGAGGTCTCCATCTCGGGTTTCTGACAATGGCCCTTCAATGAGATAAGGCAGAGGACCCTTGAGATTTAGAATCCGATTTACTACTTGTAGCCGGCCATGACTTGAGCTTCTGCAGGCTGCTACTTCGGAGGATGGCAAATGTAAGGAACTGCTTCTGGAGCTTCGATCAGGGAAGAGGATTTTACATAGTAAAGGATCCGATGCAGCTAAGACTGCTTGATGAAACCGCTTAAGGCAAACTCTGTTGAAGGAGAAGCTAACATCGTACTTCTTTGTTGGTGAATGCTGTTTGTAGAAATCATCTCCAAATTCTACTAACACAATCGGGCTCTTTACCACAGTTTTGCTCTTTACCACCCGAAAGAGGATCCCCTGGTTCGTTAAAAAATAAACTTGACTGTAATGTGTATTAAAACTGCATGAGTTTTCTCATCATGATGCCCAGATGATAAAGGTTAATAATAGCATTTAACAATATTATGAATGAAGTGAGGGAAAAACTAGCACAAGATAAGTTGCATGAGAGAGGGAGAGAGAGAGGTTACTGAATTTAAAGAAAATTTGCACCCACTATTTTCCATGAAACAAATACAGTCCGATGAAGCAAATGCACAGAGCCCACTCGAAGTCAAGTATGAGCTATAGTAGCAACTTTTCTCGGAGAAAAAAGCTACAATAGCAACTAGGTGCTGAAATCATCAACCATCCACATATTGCTGTTCGGTTTCTGGTCGAGGCAAATTTAAGCAAGAGTGAGGCTTGCCTTGAAATAAGTAAGGCGGTAGGACGGTCAGAAGATCTACATTATCGGTCATAGCTTAAGCTCATGCGAATAAAGAACAATCTCTAGAATTCCCATACTGGAACTGCCTTTAAGGCACAAATAAGCCAAATAACCAAATGAACCACAGTCATTTTAAGATGTCTATTAGGTAAAGCGATTGGGTTCTCATCGACAATTGTATATCATTTCTAATATAGTATATCAAACAGACCCTGAAGCCCCTAAGGTTTCTCCTTTAGATATAGATATTATTCCACAAGCAGCGTACAAGTTCATAGCCTAGGACTACTCATATTTGTCTCCGCTATGCAATAGAAAAGTTGTTTGATTTCCTCGTAATCTGCTAGGATTTGAATTGGTACAAAAAGTAGCTGTAGAAATTAAAAATAATCTCCACATGATTGGATAGGATCTGATAATATCTTTAATTGAATTTGATGTTGGGTCCTTCCAAATTTGCCTAGATTTGATTGATATCAGCCTTATTTAGCCAAATCTTTAGGATTATTTGTATCAGCAGAACCAATAACTAGAAAAATCCATTTACATCTATATGTGTGTAACCCTTAAAAGTGAACTAAGTGCTATCAAGCAATGATTTAGGTGATATGCTTTGGAGACTAATTTATGAGACTTTTCTAACATGACTTTTAGATTTTCATATTGCTTAGGTAGAATTGGATTTATAAAACCTTAAGATTTGAGAAATACCTCTGCATTTGCAAGTTGAAATTTTGACTTGAAGCCAAAATTGAGATTTTGAACTAAATTTGGAAAATCAACATTTTATTCTCAAAGAATGGTAATTTAATTATTTTTATTGAATCCAAATATGTGGTGCTTCCTTAATTACATGTAATCTCTTGAGTGGCATTTACTTCAACGATATTACATGTAAATAAGCCTTTGATTGTCTATCCCTATCTTAATTTGCATGTTGAGTCACTACTTATTGAACCTCCTTATTCCATCAACTTGACCCACTTGCTACCAACCAAAGTGGTGCCTAGATACTTAGGCAATTGACCTAGGTTGGTGAATTTAACTAGTGGGCTCCACTTGTGACTGACCTACCTTGCCTATAAATGGAGTCAAGGAGGATCAATGAAGGGAGGGGAAGGAGGGGAAGGGTCACAAGGTACATGATCTTCTCCAAAATCTATGACTTGTAAGTAACCTTCTCATCCTTTGATTCCAAGCTCGAATTCATGATTTGAAATCCAAGGTTATCTTTTGAATAAGTTAGTTTCAACTTAAATAATGTTTTAAAACTACAAAACCCTAGTCACTTTTCAAAGCTTCAGGTTTACTTTGTGTTTCTGAATTCTGTACCATTTGAAGCCCATATGTTGTTTCAAGGTTTTAAACTTCAATATTAACTGTTTCTTTTAATATTTTGGATTCTGTAGTTAGCTTCATCTTTGAAGTTGTTTCAGAACTTTTGAAACTGTGAGTTTTTGTAACATTTATGACTTATTTCTTCTTTGAAAATTTAATATCATTTTAATTTAAAGTTGTTTTGGGTTTTAATATGAAAATTATAAATGTGTATCAGTTTTCATATTGGTATTTTGAAATGTTCGTTGTGTCATGAATGAAATTTTAGCCTGTTTTGAACACCAACATCGATTTGTTACCACCAAAACATGTCATTAGTGCTACATAAGGGTTTATGAAGCTTATAAAATGGAAATATAATAAAAGTGAAAGATTTATGCAGACCCCTAGCCTAGTATATTGGCCTCATTCAAATGATTGATGAGGATCTATGTGGACCCTTGGCCAAGTGATATATGTGGATCTTGAGAATTTTCTATGGCCTCATTTGTATTAGCAAGGAGGATTTACATGGGTTTGTTTGTTTTACCATCCATAGGTGAGATTTATGTAGCCTCATCCAGCTTACTAGTGAGGGTTTTATTTGGCCTCGCTTGTCGAGAAGATTTATGTTGCCTCAAGGTATAAGTGAGACTTTATAAGAAAATATGTAACTGTGTGAATATAAGAGTTTTTGAAAAAGAAATTGTATTTTGGCCATTTTATTTTGGACAAGTATTTGACTTGCGATTTTGTATAAGGTAATGATAAGGTTGCCCATCATGACCTGGGTGTCACAATTTCAAAATATGAAAACAACCTCTCCACATTCGGATGCAAGGCCGCACATCTTAACCTTCCCATACCTGTAGTGGCAGGAGCCCCGTATACTAGGATACACTTTTATTTGAATTGTAATTTTATATAAATTATTTGGTCCTTTTTTATAAAATTGAGTTTGAACCTTTGGTGACATCTTATTTCTTATTGAAAACTTTGCTTTTGAATTATGATGCAGAATAATTTTAGTGAAATTCTACTTAACCTTTCCATTCATAATTTAAATCATGTCTTTCATTTTGAAACCATTTGTTTTCTTGTCGAAGATAAAGTTTGATCATGGCAGGAATTCACTTACTGAACTTCATAGCTCACTCCATCTATTACAAAATATTTTAGAGTGATTAGTGAGAGCTCTGGTAGACTTATTAGAAGTGGACTCAATATTTTGAAGTTGCCATTTTTGACTTGGTGGTCATGGATGTGGCATCAACAACATTTCATTTTTTGTTTAGTTATTTGTGTTTTTGAAGATATAGTATCAGGTGTGTTAAGCTAGGTTTAAGTTCATAATTGGATTTTTATTTAAGAAATTTGGATAACAATATAGTTTTAGTTGGTATATTTGATGTTATGGTTTTTTTTTTTAAGGATGATAGATATTAATGATATTTTGATTGGCTAGGATAGTCACATCTTCATATTTGAAAAATTTTGAGTCCCGGGGCATGATATTAATTATTTTCCTAATCTACATCAGCCTTCTAAAACTAATTTCAGTCCAAACCCAATGTCCAATGCTTACTCCTTTAGACAATCTTTGACAGGCATTGGATCAAGTATGTGTCAACCAGATCCATGTAACATGCATCATATTGGCATTGATAAAATGACTTTAATGCCATGCATCTAATAGAAGAGATTTACCTTGAAAGGTCCTGCTTCCTTTCCTGAAGGTTGTACATAGACAAAATCTCTTGATAAAAGATACGGTCGTCTTTCAGGAAGTGAGTCGATCTCAAAAGCTACAAAATCTTTTCTATCTACATGAGTATTCATGTTGGTTTTCTTGCCCTCTCTTGAATCTTGAATCTGAAAGGCCACATCATGCTGCAACTCTAGTGTGACTTCAGACAATAAATAATTGCTCCATTTCTGATTGAAAAAATCATATAAATATTTATGTATCAGAAAAGAATAACATATAAAACAAATAATAGAAGGAAGGAATTGGCTTTTTATAAAAATTGGCAAGTGCAACTATTAGACAGACCAAAGTAGATGGAATAACAAGTATTTGAAACAAAGAGTGGAGATAGAAAATCAATATCTCAGCATTGAAAAAGTAGTGGCAGTTCAGGTGTATTGTACTCACACATCCCATGGTATCCCTATGGGCTGAGCATGTTGTTGAGCATGCAGTAGCAGTTCAGTTTTTTAAAGAACACATGCAGCCCATCAAGACTCTTTAAAAGGAAGCAAAATTTGTCAAGCTACTGCTTAAGAAGCATATTTACTCATAGCAATCATTAAGCGCCTTTAAAATCCTGTAGTAGTAGCAAGATAAAGATCCTTTTTGGTTTGAAGTGTATGACATGTAATTATATAGAAAACTAACAAATATTTTTGTTAATGATGAGAATGAAACTCACTGATCATAATTACACATGACAGTAGTTAAAAAAAAAAAGCAAAAAAAAGACTTGCAATCAGGGTCCATGGCACCATCGTGAACCACCCAGTTAGATGCACAAAGAACTATATTAACCCCATATTAGGACCATATGGCTTATCAGCTTGGAATAGGGCTCAAATCGGTTGGTTCCGACCCAGTTCTGTTTGGTTTAGGGCGGTTTGAGCCCCGTATGGGCTTTAACAATTGAGAGGGAGGCAAAGAAGGCCTCCCATATGGGAACAAAAGAAATCAACAAAGTTTGAAGTTGTAAAGAATTTGAATAACTCCTCAAAAATTTCTAAAAGAAATGAAAAAGTTCAAAATAATAGTGCAAATTTCAACAATCCATAGCTTAAAAACAAAGTCCATTGCACCCAAACTATCTTCTAGTTGTCCGAATCCAATTGCTAGAAGACACAACATATCTCCAATTTATTACATTCTCATGCTATTTAGCACCAGCCACTAAAAGATTTCTACTAGGGCAAATGTTGAATTTCTTCAACTCGCCCAACTCGAATCTCTCAAAAAAAATTAGACAAAGATAGAATGATTGGAGAAAGTATGGTTTAGGTCCTATTTTCTTTCATTGATGATTCAAAAACTAAGGTACATAGCCCTAAGGCTACAACTGGGTCGAGTTGACCCGCTTAGACCTGACCCAACCCGCTTAGACCCGACCCGACCCGTTTTGGAGGACCTGTGGGGTCGGGTCTGGTCTTAAAATTGGACTCGACCCAACCCATTTGAAATTTGGATAATTTTGGATTTTTAATCCTACGACCCGACCTGACCCGACCCGAATCTATAAAATTATTTAGGCCCACGAACTGCAGCCCATGGTGATGCAAATACAAGTTATGAAGCCATGGATGGATTGAACCGAACCTGACTCGTACCTGACCTGAACCCGATTTTTTTGGGTTGGGTTCGGGTTATACATGGACCTGACCCAACCCGAATGACTCGTTGGATCAAAAATTATAGCAGTGGACCCGATCCGACCTGATCCGACGAGTCTGGGTCCAAAACTAAGACCCAAACAAGAAACCGGATTGGGTAGGGGTCACTTATGACCCGATCCGACCTATTTGCACCCCTACATAGCCCCTATTTATAATAGCAAGGTCCGTCTTTGTACAATTCAGGTCAGATTCCTCTTCTAGTTCAAATAAAACTAACATTTCAAAAATTGAAATGACTAGTAGAGATAAACACAAAAAATCTAAAATCCTACAGGAGGTAGATCTTGACTCTTACATCAATTTTGTCCCTATCACTCTGCCTAATTCTTTTCAAATCGGCGGATATGATCAATCAAAGTCTTTCACGAAAAAAAAAAGTTTGGCTAGCCCGTTCTAGAGCTCAAACGATAGAATTTGAGCCTGATCGCTATACACGTGGCCCTTTTAAGGAGCAGTGTCACCTCATAGATCTCGAAAAGTTATCCAATCAAAAAATATCATCTCAATCGAGCATTATATGACCAAGTTATAGCCTTTGGAAGTTTGAGGTCTGATTCAGCTTCCGATATGACGGATCTCGCTCATGGACCCTATCCAACCCTATCCATTATGGCCAAAGTGGTCCATGTCAAGTCTGATGATCCTTCTGGATCAAGACTCTCCTTATTTAGGAGATTTAGCTCCTGCTAAATTAGAACTGTAAGTAGAAAAATGACTGCTTTTTCGTCTCATGGTTGAACCACTTGGCTTTACTCGAAATTTGACCCTTTTGATCAATCTAAAAAGACTCAATTCTTCCGTGTCAGGTTTCTATGCTTTCTTTTGATGACACAATCCTCATCCAATGTCCTTTCGCTCCTAGATCTTAGTGAACCACTCACCTCACTTTTGCATCTAGACTCCATGGTAGGATTGCTCCTTGCCATCCATCCTCATTAATGACGACGATGGTGACTTCCCCTCTATCTCAATCTCAATCGATCGAATTGTGGAACCAAAGGGTAAAAGTTTGGCCTACCATGAGAGTTACCATGAGTGATATCAGCTTCTTGTATGACCAACAATATGAACTTGTTGTAGGCATTAACAAGTCATTTTGCCTAGGTAGGAGTTGTAAAATCCATATCTTCTTTGTTCTTGAAGCATTGATCATGAACTCCTTCCCATTCTCTATAAGACGATACTTTCTCTACCACCTATAGAAAATAGCATCTCAATCCCAAAAGCACGGACTCCAAAGTATGACATGGTAGATATCCAAAGAAACTACTCTGCATGTTACCTCGTACAAGTATGAAGATATGCAGCGTATTGATTTTGAAGTCGATATCTTTCTGAATCCACCCAAGAAGATAGGGATACAAGTGAGGCTTGCTCTGCAACCCTAGCTTCTGAACTAGACTTTCAAATATGAGGTTCTTCTAACTTTTAAGATCTACGATAGCCCACTGGCACTCTACTTCACCTATATCTTCATGTGAAAGAGTTTCTTTCATGCCTCTAGGTTTGTCAGAGCTTTTGTCCTGTGTTTTTTCGCTATCAGGCTCAATTTTACATCTACTTGCTTAAGTTCAGGCAGCTTCTTAACCTCAACCAAATTGAGGACCACCTTTCCTTTCTTAGGTTTCCCATTCTTTTACTTCTTCCTCTTCGGCTACAACTTAGGATGAAGCTTCCAGCACTTTTCCTTACAATGGTCGCAATAATTTTTCTAAATCCTGTTGGCCTGCTTCTTGCTTTGCTCCCTCTTCCTTCACTACATTTTTTAAACTCATCGCCCTTCTTGCCTTTCCTAGGCCGATTCTTCTCAATCTCCATGGCCTTCATGCTAGCATTGTCAACATCTTCAACTTTAAAGAGCTTTAACTCCTTCCCGATGCTCCCATAGAGACCTCGAACGTACTTCATGAAGACCGCATGATCATCGATGCGGATCCTAAGTGAGATGGCTTCTTGTGAATCTCGGTGGTGTAATTCTAAACAGATTGATCATACTCCTGCTATAGGTACTACCACTTGATCCACCGATTCTCCTCATGACTGATTGAATAGAATTGTTTCTTGATTAGGCCCTTAAATTTGCTCCACATTAGATTAGAGATGTTGTTTCTCATGTATGACTTCCATCAGGTAAGAACATGGCTACAAAGTTTGAGATGAATGAAAGCTATCTTTTGGACACTTGTATATCTATAGATAAGAAAGTAGGTCTAACCAGTTATCCAGTTTCTCTGCATCAACAACTTCATCATATGCAGGGATCTTCGTTCGAGCTCGACTTTGAAGGGTTGAAGCGGGGGATTATAAGCGCCTGTGGGTTGCTCATTCTCCATGCTAGAGGATAGATCCTCATCAATAAACGTGGGAGACAGCTTTGTTACAGAAGTTGCTGGTGCTTGTGTTGAAGGCATCACTAATCAAGATATGAGCTAGGTGAGTTAGGCTATCTTTACCTTCATGGCTATATTTTCCTTTATTTGTGTAAGATATCTTTTCATCTCAACATCCATCGAGGTGGAGCTAGTAGCCATGCTCATCTTTGTCTTTCGATATACTTCAAGTATCGATAGCTCTTCTCCTAATTGCTTGTTCCACTCATCATCTAGATCCTAAACTAAGGCCTCTACAAATGTAGAGGACTGAAGCTCTAATATAAACTTGATCCAATTGACGAGAATGAAGAATTTCCTCAACCCACTCAACTTGAATCTATCAAAAAAAAAACTTAGAAAAAATATTAAAAAATTAACAAAAGTATGATTTAGATCCCTTTTTTCTTTTATTGATGATTCAAAAATTGAGGTATATAGCTCCTACTTATAATAGTGAGGTCTGCCTTTGTACAATTCGGATTCAATTTCTCTCCAAGTTCGAATAGCACATGCTTTCCAAAAATAGACTTGACTAGTAAAAATAAATAAGAAAAAATAAAAAACTTACAGGAGGTAGACTCGGCTCCTATATCAATTTGCCTTTTGTTGCTCTATCTAATTCCTTTTGGATTGTGAGATACACTCGATTAAAGTCTTTTCCAAAAACAAAATTTTTGGTTTGATCGACCAGTTTCCGAGCCCAAATAATAAAATTTGGACGTGATCACTAGCTACGCAACCCCTTTAGAGGCAGCTCCCCAAAGAATAAATAAAACCAATCTAACAAAAATCCAACAACATAGATAAGATAATAATTTTCAGAACTAACTAGATTTTTAAACTTAAATTCGCTATATGCCAAAATCCCAAATAAACGACATGTTAAACATCAAGGGAGAATTACAATTTACTAAACATAACCACTTCACAAAATTTTTACAAGGTGCAACTAATTCTATAAAATCAGAATATCAAAGAGGGTTTGGAATAAAACTATGAAGACAATATTCGTCTAACTAGTCTAGGACCTTGCTCCAAGCTCCATTTTCAACCTCTATGCCTCACCTTCAATGCTGTGGGCTTTGAAAAATAGATAACAAAGAAGGGTGAGCTAGAAGCCAAGTAACCAACAACCATAGCCAAAAGGATCAAGTAAGTATATAACAAAATGAACTTTGAACAATTTTTGGATGCATGTTACAATATATCTTATTTAAAAAAGATAGGATTGACATAACACATATGCACATATAATTTCAAGAAGTTATATGTAAAGAATTTTCCAATTAGTCTTCCATATATTATTCCAAGGAGTAATTTATAAGGTACTACCAAAACTAAAGTTTCTTATGTAAATGCATTCACTAAGCAATTTACGATTCTCTGCATTGTTGGTTTTTATTAGATTGTTTTTATCTATTTTTTTGGCAGGTTATCAGCTTGGATGCTCGTGGAGCCCAGCTCCATGTATGTGCGGCGGAGAAACAAGAGTAGGAAAAAGGAGTGAAATCTAATCTTGTTACCTCTAGGTAAAAGTCCTCGGCATAGAGTAAAGTTGCAAAATAGTCAGCATAAGTTGATGGAGACAATGGCCTTCTGAGCACTGGCGGCACCATATCCTTCTCGATCTGCTCCTTCAGATGCTTCGGGATCTCATATCTGCTCCTCTGCTCAATTTTTAGTGGTTCTGATAATCCTTCGTCAGGTTCATCAAGCTTGAATGGGGAAGGAGGTGGAGAAGCCTTCGATAATGGAGAACGACCCGAGAAAACCTCCGATTGAACAACATTTACCATCTTTGATGAAGCCTTTAATAGCTGAGGAGACAGGGAAGAAGCCTGTGGCGAGGGAAGAGGAAATGGAGAAAAGATCGACGGTGGAGAAGTTTCACCAAGCATTTCCAGAAATCTTTTGTTGGGTTCTATCGAGATCAATGGCTTTTTCCCGGAAAAAGAAGTAGTTGTGGAGGATGATTTCATGCCATCTCCGGTACCAGCAGCAGAGCAAGAAGACGGAAAACGGGATGGAGAAGTCTTCAAAGGTGGAGCAGGAGGAGACGGGAAAGCCTGTGACAAGGGAAGAGAAGGAGCCTGAGAAACTATAAACGATGAACAACTTTCCTGAGGCTTTTCCGGTGATCTTGTGCTTGGTGCTGCCGAGATCGGCGGTCTCTTCTCGGGAAGAGAAGATAGTTTGCTATGGACCACAAAGCTAGAAGATGGAAATGGAGACGCAGCTTCGCGTGATGTATGAGCTTCAGCCACCGGTGAGAAACGCTGGCTCGCTGGCCTGGTACGATAATAATCTCCATCGTTTCTTTCCGGTGATCTTGTGCTTGTTGCTGCCGAGATCGGCGGTCTCTTCTCGGGAAGAGAAGATAGTTTGCTATGGACCACAAAGCTAGAAGATGGAAATGGAGACGCAGCTTCGCGTGATGTACGAGCTTCAGCCACCGGTGAGAAACGCTGGCTCGCTGGCCTGGTACGATAATAATCTCCATCGTTTCTTTCCGGTGATCTTGTGCTTGTTGCTGCCGAGATCGGCGGTCTCTTCTCGGGAAGAGAAGATAGTTTGCTATGGACCACAGAGCTAGAAGATGGAAATGGAGACGCAGCTTCGCGTGATGTATGAGCTTCAGCCACCGGTGAGAAACGCTGGTTCGCTGGCCTGGCACGATATTTATCTCCATCGTTTCTTTCATGCCTTTCTTCTTCGCGGCCGAAGACTATACCCATCTCCTACTCTGGGGAATTCTTCGATGACTGAGGAGAGTGACGAAGAGAGGAGAAGGGTCACCTGGGTTTAGGTTGGTGAGGGGAAAGGTAGCTTGAAGTGACTGGCTGCAGGGAACTGGGTCGCTTTTCTTCCAGGTGAAGGAATTTATTCACACTCCACTCCATGCTAGCGTTGCGACGGGAAAGAAAGGAGCCCTCCCTTTCGCGCGAATCACGGATCGCGATATTTTTTTTAATTTAAAAAAATACATACAGATGCCTTAAAAAATAATAAATTTTAAAATATTTTAGACGAATGTTTTTTTAACCCAAAAGGTACTTTAAAGCGACTACTCACCCATCATTTTGTAGGTTCATTAACCTCTAAAAATTTGTTTGGCTTGAAAGGCCACACCACCACTAATAATAGCCCAAATGTCCGAAAGCAGGTAGCATCCTCTTACACTCTTGGTGCCACACTGAATTCAGCTAATCACTATAGCCGAGTAGCCCTTAAGCATTATGAATTAGCCTTCAACACGCGCTGAGCATGGCCCAGATTAGCCTATGCTACTCTCAGCTCTATTTTCGGAACTGAGATGTCGAAGATCTGGCAGCCTCCAACAACTACCACCCTAAAGTCCGAGCTTTTGATGACGAAGCCAGCACCTCTCCTTCTGCCACCATATAGTACGCATCTATTGAAATTGACCTCGATCAAACTGAATGTAGGGACTTTCAAGTAAAAATACTGTTCGAGGTGCTATATAAGCAAAAAAAAAAAAAGTCCCATATGCCTCGAGCTGTTAAAAGTTCATATGATGGGTCTGCATGAATAATCTCTGCTACTTGTTCTCGGGCATGCTCCACAACGAATCTCGGTGAAGGATTGATCTCACCAAAAATCCAAATATTTCTAACTAGTAGATCTGTTGAGCAGTATAGGTCGTCCCAGTAACCTTGTGCCATGGACGGACGCACCGGCCCATTAACGAACCGCCTGCAGGAAGGACAAGGTGGCTCCTTATATTTGAGTTTCAAAGACCCGAGTAGACAGAGTTCGTAGTGCTTTGACATCCGTGCATGACGATCGATCTTTCTTTCGCGCAAAAGATGCAGCCAGAACCCGGAAATGGTTTCAAGGCTTCTATCTCCGTGAGGTATCGGAAGCTTTCCTTCCAAAAAAAAAGAAAACATTGTCATGAAAGGCAGATTTGGTGTGAAATATGGGAATCAAGGTATATATTGCTACATTTAGGATTTTAGCTCAGTTTGCAAATGCAATATACATATATCTGCACTTACAATTTCCTCCTCATGTTTGTAGATCTCGTCCATTATATAAGATCTTATCTATTTATTGAGAGCTGGGTGGAGGAATCTTATATTTAATCCCTTTCTTTTTCCCCTTGTTCTCTATGACTTTCTGTTGATTGCTCAAGTTTATTGTGAAATCGTCATACTTGATACAAGGGATTGAGCAAGAAAGTGCTGGATTTTGGATTTCGAATCAACCAAGCAAAGCCAACCAGCTTTGTCTGATTTGGTTGGCATCCCTCTCCACTTCAGAGAGGTTCTAGGGTTTTGAATCTAAAGAATATTAAATTCGTTATTTTCTTTTGGGAAAGACTGAGTTTTGGTGCACGGGTGTTTCTGTTTTTGATTCTGCTGATGATTTCTGGTACATATTGTTGAGGTTATTTTTTATTTTTTGTGTTGATGTGATTCTAATTCCTTCTCATATCGTAGACCACAACTTGCTTTAATATAGCATGTACAAACTTTGAGCTAGGTGGATATGTCTTGTGATGCATATTTGTTATACTTGGATCCTTTCTTTTTTCCTTGTCTTGGTGGCATTCAATTGATTTTCTCTAAGTTTAATTTTGCATTGCCATGAATGTGAATCTGACTTATAGATCTACAATTTGGGTAACATAACTATGATAAAGGATTTTTGCAGCATGCACCATCTTATATTCATCAGCTAAATGTATACAAGTTTCTTCTTGAAAGATCAAATGTATTTATTATTTATTTCTTTGGGTTTGATTACTGACTTTAATTTATAGACAAGAAGGTAGGCTACCATGGCTGAACAGAGAGATCCTTTCATCATGAAAGGTAATACAGTATGTGGCCTGTCAAAGCATGAAATATTGGAAATCACTGAAAACTTCAGTTTGTGTGTCCTCATTTTGGTATCATTTAATCCTACTTTAGACATCTGGATTAAAGTTTTTCATTTTATTTTAATCCCTTTTATACACACAAACATATATATATATATATATATATATATATATATATATATATACATATATACATGCATACATACATATACATATATACATGCATACATACATATACATATATACATGCATACATACATATACATATATACATGCATACATACATATACATATATACATGCATACATACATATACATATATACATGCATATATACATGCATACATATATTTGGCAGCATGGCCTCTGAGAAGAACTTCTTACATCATTCTAGTTGTTCTGCCAATGAGATGTACTTTATCTAAAATTCCAACATGTCAGCATTCCTCTACACACTGCACATAAATGATGATAGCATGAGTCTCCGGTGCATGAATTAAACCACCGAACAGTAACTTATATGAGCAAGTTGTGAGCTATTTAGGAAAGGTGTTTGGGGAAATTTGACATCCAGTGGGCACTTTGATTTCTGCCTTAAAGAAAAATGCAGTTCTTCTCTTCATCTAGATTCTTTCCGAGTCTATGAGAACCTAGAGAGCTGGTTGCATGAGATTAAACCACATAACAGATAAGATAATCATCATTTGTAGATAGGATACATGCTTCTAGAAGATGAGAACTTTGATTTCAACAATATTAGATGTATGCAAGGGAATCTAGAACACTGCTATGGTGAGTTCTGTTTGCAGAATCTATCTTAAATATTCTTTGTGCACAACCTGAATACCAATTTAGACTTTTTGTAGATCTGAAATAATTTAACACAAAAGTTCCATGAGTAATAAAAAATACAACAGAGGCCTTTGCGCATGGTAATATCAAGCCTTATCAACAAGAAATGCTCTATGATCAGACCACCAACAAAATCAATCAACCTGCTGCAGTGTCATGTAGTAAGACAATGGTCAGAATACTTAGAAAATCCTTTCCGCACACAAGGGTGGAGGGGAGAGAATGGTGGCTGGCCTGCTAATGTCATGTTAATTTCAGTAACTGGATTTATTTCATGAACCTAATTACGTCTTTTCCTTCAATGGGACAAAAGTATAGAACAGGAAAAGAAATACATTAGATCAATGAAAAACGAGGCTTCTAGCAATCGTTAACTTCTTTCTCTATATTCCTATAGGCAGTTTTGGTTGGTATGAAAATTTTGTTGTTTCTAAGCAAAAGATACTTTCTACCAAGATTTGCTATCTCGATACCGGACCCTGTACCGATGCCACACTAGCATAATGTCAGTACGGTGTGGTATCGATTTTTTTGGCGTACCGAGTGTATACTGGGTACTGGTACTGAACCAATGCGGTACGCCCCATACTGTCCGGTTTGGATCGGTACGGCGTACCATGCTTTCTACTATTACACTTCTATATATTCATCCTTTTTTCTTTTTCACATAAATACCGAATTTAATTTATCACAGTATAACTAATATGGATTATGGATATAGGGTTACTATAACAGTGAAATGTAAAGAAATCGGAAAAAAGGATTTGATTTGGGATTGCTTACCGGGCATTTGGCTTCAGATGAGGATTCCAGCAGATATTTATGGATTTCAACTTAACTTCTCATGCTTTTTGTAAACATTTTATTTTTTCCATTAGTTTCACTTATTGGAAATTAAAACACATAGTCAGCTCAATCAGGAGATATAAGCTTTTGCTTTCATGCACCACTATGATGAAATCCATTTTTGCTACAACTTTTCTATACACGCTTAGCATTTCAGCTACCATTTGATGAAAAATAGTTCTTTATTGTCTTTAAAGTTTGAACAACAGATTGTGCATTTCTTTACCATTTACTTTTCTTCACTTTAATATAAAGGTGCCTTTTTTTTAAAAGAAAAATGTGTCTTCTCACTCTCCGCTATTGCTTGTGCATTTAATTTGTTGGCTTTTGTAACATATAAGCAATTTCAGGCTCGTGGTATTGTTATATAGTACAATTCAATTTTGTTGTAGTGTCATAGGCTCCTCATTTAGTTGCTCTATTAAACACTAACATCAAATTTTCTTTCAACATAAAAATTATGATATGCTCATATAAATAATGAAGCGGTTGACTAAAGATGCTCTCATTTGCTCTTATAAAATACAATATTACTTCATAAACAATTTAAAATGATTTGAGTCTTCTCAAATAGTGTATGCCAAGATTTCAGGTATTGACATTACTGACCATCCTGTAGGTAATATACCATTCCATAGAAAGAATAGTGTGTAGGACAACTATGGACAACTGTTCCTTTGTGAGTCGGGATGCCTTGCCCTTCGTGCTCAAAATTGGTCGAGATAGGTCGGTACCGATTTAAAATGATTTGAGTATTCTCAAATAGTGTATGCCAAGATTTCAAGTATTGACATTACTGACCATTCTGTAGGTAATATACCATTCCATAGAGAGAATAGTGTGTAGGACAACTATGGACAACTGTTCCTTTGTGAGTTGGGACGCCTTGCCCTTCGTGCTCAAAATTGGTCGGGATAGGTCGGTACTAAAGCTAGTCTAGCCAATACTAGGTAGGACTTGACTAGGTCCCCTTGTTTAGAAAGGAGAGCGACAATAGGGCTCTCCTCGTTCTCTTCTGCTTTCTTCATTCACCCATGCCTTAGTCAGAGAGAGAGAGAGAGAGAGAGAGAGAGAGAGAGAGAGAGAGGAGGGTAAAGAGGGTGGGAGAGAGAGAGAGGAGGGTAAAGAGGGTGGCTTAGCCCAATTTGGCCTGTCCTTACTATGATTTGACCTTGTTAGCATCAAAAACCTCATGCATCTTGTAAGGTCCTTCACTCCCTCTTCTTTTCCACCAAAAATAAGAAAAATGGGAAGGTCATGCCAATTTTTTTTGTTCAATATTAAGACCTAGTTGTAAACAGGACAAACAGATAGTTTCCTTGGGATTAAAAGTGAGTTATATGATATTTCACTCAGAATCATGATTCTGTTATACATTTTATGACTCATTAGTGATAAGAGATTTTACTTATATTTATTGGCGATTTAAACATTTTATCCAAACCATAGGTATTGATATTAGTACCGGCACAACACACCCCATCATTTGACTTCAAAAAATATGTTTAAGGACATTAAAGCATATCAATATTTAAAAATTTATTTAGAATAAAAGATTAAAAAAAAAAAGATCATCCCTGTATGATATTGGGTAGCTAGGCCATCCTAAGAGTCGGGATAGGAGCATCCTGATACTGTACTGACCCAGTACTAAACCTATATAGTGGTTTTTCTTGCATTAAGCCCTTGGTGTATGCTATTTATAAAAATGGATAGTGTGGGTGCAATTAACTATATAGTGGTTGTTACTGCGTTAGGCCCTTGGCGTATGCTATTTATAAAAAGGATAGTGTGAGTGCAATTAAAATACAATTTATGATGACAATTATGTTGTATCCAAAACATTCTTTGTTGCATTTGTTTCCTAATATTCATGTTCATATGGGTTTCGTATTTTTTACGTGTCAATGTTGGCATTCAATGCATGAGCTAACTCCTTGATTTTTCTTATTGTTTGCAATTGCTACCTGGAATTGTTATCCTGAACAGAAAATTTACAATACCCAAATAATTTAGCTTATTTATTAGGATTTTTCATTTACTGAAGTTACTTAATTATTTTGTATAAACAAGAACTATTTGAAGTTTTTTCACTTTCCACTTGTACATCATATTTCCGTGTGCTATGGTTACTGCCTAATGATTCTTGAAATTTGTTTTATGGTGATGATGTATCTTTGGAGGGAATACATGAGGAACTAGAAGAATGCAAGAATGATAATGGGAGGCATATGTTGATAGATTGGCAAGTACATGAGGTCTGAAAAATGTTCACAAATAATTGCATAAGAAAATAGATATGAAGATAGAGGTATGCTTTGATAAATTCTATATATGTAGTAAATGAAAGGGCAGTCTCACCATTTGTCAACAAAGCAAAAGAAAGAGATGGTAATGCATCCATGTGTCTAGTTACACTAGTTAAGTTGTAAAGAAAGTGCCAAACTAGTAGAAAATTTTTAGTCAAGTTCTGCAACTAGTAGCTTCTTCGAGGCCAAACTAATGGCCAAAAGTTAAAAGTGGTTTTCCATTGGAATTTCTATAAAGATTTGAGTTTTTTGAAGTAAATAACATTATTTTTATTTTTCAGCCTTAATAATGTGAAATAGTTCAAAAAAGATGAAGTATTAAGCATACTCATAAATCTTTTTAGCACAAAATTTTGTGTATTTCTATGATCAATGTGGCCTATAGCACTGAGGTTTTGTGTACTGATCATAGCAAGTGGTATAGGGCATACTATATTGACTTTGTATTGTATAGGTACGGCATAGGGGCACGTTATGCTCTCGGACTGACACAAGGTATGGGTGCTATATTGATTCCAACATGGCACCACATGTTAATTTGGGATAGATATACTATACCGATGAGATTCTAGTATAGGGCCAGTATCGAGAATTAAAATCTTGTATAGGCCAAGTTGTGCTCATAAGTAGGGTTTTGTTTTTGGATCAGGGTTGTATCCTTCGCATGCAAGAAAGAAGGATTCACCTGCCTTCGTGCGAATCCCTCGTCAGACCATCCACTAGTCGATTTGAGATTTGTGCAGGCAGATGAATGGCATAGTTTGGAGTGCTTTGAGATCTGTGCGGTATGATCCAGCAATGGATTTGTGCAAAGGAAGGTGAATCCTTCTTTCACATGAAATATACAACCACCTTCCTTTGTTTCTTAGGTTTTAGGATGTTACAACCTAAGTATAATTTTAGTTGCTATGCATGTTTGTAGTAATAACAGAGGATCTGATTTAAAGAATGAGCTAGTCTTATATGTTACTGACTGCTTGACACAAAAAGCTTAAGCTAGGAGGGAATAGGTCAACAATGTATATTAAGGTTAACACTTCATGTGTAGCACAAATCATGCATGTGGAGGGATAAACAGTCAAGACAACAACTAAAATGAGTTTGTATGGTAATACACAAATCAAGACAACAATTACAATGGGCCAAGATGACTAATTAAGAAACTCCCATGGAGGGGATTCTCTCATGCCCTCTAGCAACTACAACTTGGATACCATGTCAATAAACCACCAGACACCAAAAGATTAAGCTGGTAGCGAACGGATCAACAATAAATATTAGGCTTAGCAATACAAATGCCCACTTCTATAGCAAAAAGAACCCCTAAAGTTGTCATGGTGGTAAGGCTATAAAGAGCTTACCGAATATCTGCTTATCATAATTTTTTATTAGCAAGTCGCAATTAGTCCTAAACCTTTTTTTTTAGCAGATTAGCTCTCATCTTTGATGATGCTATGTATGGTCCAAGGTTCGTTGTCTTAATACTGAACCCCATATCGATACCATCCTATTATTAGTGTCAAAACACCTGGCATGGGAGCCAATTCGACGTACCGAGTGTTGGTATGTCCTCTGTACAATATACTGGTTTGATATCGGTATCGTACAATACGATCGGTATACACCGGTACGGACCGATATGACAAACCTTGACTATGAAATAATTTTTAGCTTAGATACATTGTTCTCTTGATATTAATTGGCCTTTTGGAGTGCTAGAAGCCTAGAACACTATTTTTTAAAGATTCACTGTCTCGGTATCGGACCTCATGCCGTGCCACGCTAGCATTGTGTCGGTACTACCGTATGGGATCTTTTCGGCATACCGGATATTGGTACGCCTCTCATACTGGATACCGGTACCGAACCGGTACGGTACGGTATGCCCTGTACCGCCTAGTTTGGGCTGGTATGGTGAACTATTCTTTTTTTTTATATATATGAGTCCATTTTTTTCATAGTTTCCACGTGTGCTTCATTTTACTAAGCATGTTTCAAAGTAATGACATGATCTTGAATTACTATTTTTGTGACACTTATTCTTACCTTCGTAGTTTCATTAGTCCGAGGATGATGAAACTGATTGTGATCTAGTTTTCTATATTACTTAATGGCTTGAAAGTCTGTGACTCTAGTTTGGATGGAATAAGCCTTTTCTATGATAAGGAAATGGTAAGGCAGCAATCATGGATTGATGTATTTATAATCATGTAAGTGCTACTCTAGGGATGTCACAGTACATGTATAATACAATACTATGGAAAAGGTTGGCATGAATCAGCATGGAAATATATACAACCTTGTAATAAGGTCTCCAACTGATATGCTAAGATATGCTGTGATATTCAGTCATTCTTGAACATAAAGAAATTTTAACTGATCTATATTAGTGTTCATGTTTAAATGAACAAGGATCACAAATCATCCTTAATCTTTTGGCTAACTGCTACTCAACATGTGCATTACATAGTTTAACTAATTCAACATAAAATCTAACCAACAATGTAAGTGCCCTTTTCAGGGGGTTTCCTGGCCAATGGCCAGCATGCCATGTATTGCCATGCTAATGCACAGCCAGGTCATGCTCTCCACTCTGCGTTGCCCCCCTGCCTCCCCCGAAAAAAAAAAAAATTACAAACTGAGAAAATCCTTTCGTAACATAAAAAAGCATTAAAGAATTTAATGGGTTCCATGCCAATCCGATTTTGGTGCTACTTTTGATCTGGTATTTATGGGTACTGTCCAGCACTTAAACCTTGAATCTAATGTAATGCAACTATATGTCTGGAGTTAGCAACACAGGTAAACTAAATTTATTTTAGGGGACATATAACTATGTTTTCATGTTAATAGCATATTGTTAGTCATTTACAAATAATGGAAATACTGTGGAGAGACATATAGTAATGTACATATTATGATTCTCATTGATTTCTAATCTATAGTCCAGTGTTGATTGATGCTTTTGTCATTACAATGTAAACTGTAAATCAGACCTTATATCCTGTAGAAAGAAATTAAAGAACAAATGAAAAATAACTTGGAAGAGTTTTGCTGTGTTAATTAGAAAGAAAAACATCCAGAACACTTAGGCACTGCTAAAACGGGAAACAGTTACTAGCTTTACCATACAAGGAAGGTACTTTTCCAGCACAGATTCACCATCTTCGGCTATGCACCAACAAAAAAAGGGTTTTTTGCATTTATCTCCTATCATTCTGCCAAAAGGAGTAAGCAAATCTAGGATAAACAATTGGTCTTGTTGTAAAATCCTTCTTCACATGAAGAGGGCTAAAAATGCACAGACAGATTATAAAAGCCAAATTTGGATGCCTACAGTCTCAATTGAGCTAGCCTCCCACTTGCTTATCCCTGACCTAGCTAGTCGAACTGCTACTAGACTTGCTGTGGCCTATTCTGCTTCTTATCCCAATAATACGTTCTCCACTTCGCCCTTCGACTAGGATGAAGTCGTAACAAGGTAGGCGTAGGGGAACCTATGGCTGGATTGAATCCTTCGCCATGGAAATACCCTCACCTACTTGCCCTCGCCTAAACTAAGGACCTGCAGGCAACCGATGCTTATGTTGAAAGTCTACTTGTCCATTTTCATTTTCCTTCTTGTTATCAATCTCCAATCAAGATGGAATCGCTAGTAATCACAGATGAGCATGCTGCAGTGAATATGAACCCAGGCCTTGTACACACTGCCCATCACACCTTGGGAATTGGTTTCGCCTGAAGCATCGGACCAATAATCACCGAGGATCCTTCAATGTTGCACAAAAGTCATTATGTTCAGCTAGCATTCAAAAGGCTACTCATAGTAGAAGTGGTAGAATTAAACACAGTATCTCTGCTGGAACAGCAATGTATATTTTCGATTTTCTATTCATTCATGCCATACACAAACATGGTCATAGACTGATATGATGGGCCAGCATGGACAGACCAGCAGTATGCAGAATTATGCCATGTTGATAGCCTAGTGGCATGGTACCAAACTACTAATATTAGATAAATGATGTACAGATGGGTGCTTAAGTTTTTGAAGTAAATAATATTCATGACTAAAGTTTCTTTTTGCAATTTTAATATACTTTGATCATTATTTGGAGTTCAATCATGCAGCATATTTGAGTCTACATTTCATCAATGCTGTAAGTTGATTTGGGAAAACATAACTGAAAAGATCAACTTATGCATGACAGCTTAACTAACTCTTCTGAGCAATATATCATGCTCCAGAAAAAACATAATGAGCTTTATATATTTGTTGTCTCTTTTACTTTCACTCACAATATTGAATTTTTGTGTCAGTTATGCTTGTATTCTTGAAGACACTTCGCTTTCGTATGTTTTGTAGGATTAAAGTGGCTAATAACTTCCTTACCTTAGTAAACTTCTATTATTTATTCTATTTTATGTTACAAATTACATGCTATTTATGTGCTTTTTTTTAAAAGAAATTTTGCCTTTCCTGACATGCAGGATTATGTCAAAGTGAGCAATAATTTAGTTTTATTGCATGATTAAATTCATGATTGTGACAGCATGTTATTACAAAATGGCTCTCTTCTTAGTGAATTTCAGGTAATTGCATATTCAGGACTTCTGATCTTTGCAGAGTTTCTTTTGAGCTAAACATGATGGTCCAAGTTTAATATGTGCTTTGGTGCATCTACATTACTCATGCACCTGCAGTTGGCTTCCTGTTTCTTCGCAGACTATCCAACAGACTAGATATCAACTTTTTTTTTTGTTCAATTAGGGTTATAGTTGATTGCACAGTGATTCATATCTTTGCAGTTTTCCTCAGCTGTTGTTGAATTATCATTTACTGCAGGCATCATAAAAAATTATGGGTCATATTTGTTTCTATGAGCAGTTGAGCTGGTGCACATGAGCAAACCTTGCGAATTTGTGGATATGCCATTTCTTCATCATGCAAAGAATCTTCCTAGAAATTGAATTATGATATATTTTTCTTTTTTAAAATTGAGGTTTATATATGGGACGTATAAATTTCTTGTCTGATGTTTGAAAGTTCTAAGGCTCGCCGTACTGGTCGGTATCGTACCATACTAGACATACTGTATCGTATTGGTACTAAATCAGTATGTAGTCTCATACCGTACCGACACTCAGTACACCTCCCCATCTCATACCGTACTGTATATCGACACTATAATAGAATAGTACCGGTACAAGGTCGGTACCGAGATGGTGAATCTTATTTGAAACTATTGTGAAAGTACTTTACATGTTGTTTTCCTATTAAAAATAGAATTCTCCTGCCATCTTAAGTGCTTCTGGTACTATCAAGAATCTCTTTAAGTTAGATAAGGTTCATGTTGAAAAAACACAAATAAGAGCACTAGTAAGAAGTTGGAAATGCATTATTGTTGTCATATGTTACTTGAATGATGGCATCCAACTTGAAGAAACTGTTGTTAGACGCTTAGATATTTATCAAATTGTTTAATTGTTGTTTTTAGAAATTGGTTGTAGTTGCCTTTTACTAACAGCTACTTAGCCACCCACTTATCAAATCCAGTTCTCACATATATGTCAATATCATGATCATTTTAGGAACAAAATTCTTTCTGAAATGCATTATTTTTTTTCCCCATCAATTGCTTTAATTAATTGACTGAGTTTCCAATATTTCTATGGAACCTAAGTATCCAATATCATATAGACACATGGATTTGAGACCCCGCTTGCCTTGGTCCATCCTGGCCATCCTAGAATTGATGAGATTGAGACTGGGATCAAGGATGGGTGCAGAACACTAAATATCTCGAGACTAGATCATCCCAATCTGTCCTGGTCAATCGTTATGTCCCAACACTTGAATGGCCTGGTGTCTCTGGACACCAATTTTTAATTTATTTTATGTTTTTATCATTCTCTTCTTTCTTGTTTTGAATTATTGTTTATATCTTTTACTTAAATTTATAACTGTTTTGTTCATGACATCATTGATAGGTGGTGGTTTATTTAAATTTATTGCTATTTTTTCAAGTTTTTTCAGTCCGCTGGTGCCAATACAGGCACGGGTAACCTAAGTATTGGCACATAAGACCTAATTTAGGATCTAGGTTATGACAAACAGTTACAAACATCTAAAAATTTATTAGAGCAAAAGCGGAACAAAAAAAATTAGAAAATAGGGCATCTCAAGATTTATTGGGATGCCATTCCATCCGGGTGTTGGGATGGGACCGTCCAGTTTGCATCTCAATCTGGACTTGGACCAGGATGGGTCCTCAGTCCACAATTTTGACCCTTGTATACCCTTGTATGGACATCTTATGCTAACATAAATACGCCTAAATAGGCGTGGATAAATCAAAGATAATTTGTTTCATGCCTCTTTGTTTCAACGGTAGCTCCAATAGTTTCACACTTCCCTTCAGAATCTGATCATTCCAAATCCTATATTTTGAATATGGATGGAAAACACCTTTTCAATCAGTGCTTTCATCATTTGATCCACCAGATAATTCAATAAAGCTATCTGGTCAACATTTGCAGTCAATTTTGTTATCTGAAATTCTTGTTTCTAGAATCATTTTTTGTTGGCATCTGCAAGGGCATCATAGAATGACTTATGAATTTAATTTATTGTAACCAGTATAGTTCTCTAATTCCTTTGTCACGATGAATCTATGCATTTGCGTACCAATTAAACATGAACAATGCCATAGTAGGACCCAACTTGAGAAATACCCATCATGAACTTCCACACCTCCATGATTAGGGGTTAATGTGTATTGGGAAGTCCTTAGTTGTTTCTTGCCTTATCATTTGTTCATAAAAAAGCATGAAAATTGCATGCATTGTTCCCATATTGCATATTAGAGACAACATGTGAAAAGTTGCATGATACTATGTGCAATGGCAATATGCAATTTTTTAGAAATAAGATAAAATTCCTAAGTGTAGTCTCAATGATAAAAAATATTTCAGAGCATAATATCTCGTTTCTGAACTGTTCCCAGATGATTTCTGCAAAGTTATTTTTGGTTCAATGTCAATGTGATAGTTTGACCAGATTCTTCCCTGGGACAGCTATATAAAACTACAGAAATAGATCGTAGTGACTTAAATGAGCTCATTGGCATCAATTTTTTGCAGCAGATCTTCATTAGTGGGCAATATAGATGTCAAAAATTTCATCTTTTTGAACTTTGCAGGACGACTTGCTTCAGGAGCATTTCAGTGATCTAGTCAAATTTGTGAAGGCTTATGCTTGTAAGTTCAGAGTAAAACATTATTTGTGAATACTTTCCAGTGGGGGATGATATCAGAAGTACTTAGATTCATATAATATGTATCAGCCGAAGACCAAAGTTCTAGTATGGAGAGGCTTGCTATCGCCCATGTTGAACCATTGGTTAAGGACTTCGCAAGCAGGTGGAAAGCTGCAGTAGAGCTCATGCTTAAGGATGTCATTACTTCCTTTAGCAATCTTTTGTGCATAAGGATGGAGATCCTAAAGGAGGAAGTGGCTCAGCTGCTGGAGCACCATAGCAGGCTTTCAGAATGTGTGAAGTTGATAAAAGGTGGTTCTGCTCTGAACAAGAATCTGGTTTCTATCACCTCTATATACGAAATCAGGAAATATTCCAGGACAGTTTAGGCTATGTTTCTGTAGCTATATAATTTAGCAAAAGGAGATAGAAGCAGGTGCGGAAATCTGTCAGTCCGGCATGCTCCACCCCTATTTCTTTTGCATTCAGTTACCTAGTTTCTCAATAAGTCAGATGTAGTTCTCATCATCGAAAAAAAAAAAGAATATGAGAAGATCTTGGTGATGCCATCTGCCATCTTTTCTTTGAAACCCTCTGCTTTATATCATTAATTAATCAAGGTATAATACACTCATTTTGCTGCTAAATAAGTTGCTGTAAATCAAAGCAGTTTAATATTTATACAACCCTTTTTCACATCCGTGTTCTATGCTCCCATTCCTTACACCCAGAAATTATTTACTCTGACAGCCATGAATTTGCATCACCAGAAACTGAACTTTATGCAAAAGTCAAGCATTTATGTAACTATGGCCAACAGGTGCACAAGCACTGGGTGAGACGGGCTGCAACGCCGGCAACACATCGCCAAAATCTAGAATTTCCCTCCCTCGAAGCAAGCGGCTGGATCGGCACTCCATATATAGGGGAAGGAACCAAATATTGCTGATAAGAGGCACTGCTGGCAGGCAGAGGAACATAAAGAGGGGCAATCTCTGAAGGAACTTGAGCTGATAGAACCGGCGGCAGCTGCGAATGTGCTATGCTTTGTGGTGGGAAAACACAAGCCTCAGAAAACATGTGTGACACAGCTTCTGGTGATTGCGCAAAGTCGGCCCATGGCGGTAGTGGAGGGGCGGTGGGTTGCGGGTGGCAGGTCGAGCGAGAGCAGCAGCGACAGGAGTGATTGGCTTGCTGAAGGGCATGGGTTTTCCTCTTTTTCTTCTTCAATCTAGACCAGATTTTGAGCTTCTTCAATGTTCTTATCATTTGGAAAACATGAAGTATTTTGTGGAGTTCTGGGTTGTTGGCTGGTTGAGAAATAAGATGAACAGGCCCCGCTTTAAAAAGAATGGATGCACACACTCTGGTGCTTTTTCGAATTTGCGGAACGTTACATGTGACCGTTGGCCTTTCGGCTCCGCACGTGGTCTCAGGCTGACGAGGATTTTGGTGGTTTCTGTCCTGTGTGATGACAGATTAATGGGTTGTGAAGATTATTGTGGTGCGATAGGAGTTTGATTGAATCACAACTCGCCGGCCACATATCATATTGGCCTGAAAAACTTTTTGGGGCATGGCTTGTGCCCTGTAGTTAATTTTATGGAACTTGTTTCATGGTTAGCATGCTTTTGCTTTTAATATTCCAACCCCTCCATCTTTTGATATATCTGGAATTATTTGTCACATAGGTGATGCTTGTGCCTGAAATAAGAGTCTATCTATGAATGGTGACATTGTGACTGGTTTTGTTGTTTACAAGCAATTAACTACTAGCTCTACTTTTGAATGTTTTATGGTACTGAAGGATGGGGTGGTTCTATATACACCCCCCCTATTGCTCAGGACACCCCCCAAAAATTAAAAAAAAATTAAATACTCTCTACACCCCCTCATTTGCTAAGGACACCCCTAAAAAATTAAAAATTCCTAAATTACCCCCCACCCTCCCCACCCCCTCACCTAAATTGCTCTCTACATCCCCCAAACCCCCCCCCCACACCCCGCTCTTCCCCTCCCCTCCCGCCGTCTCCCCCTTCTCCCTCTCGTCGCCGGTCGGTGCATTGCACCTCGCCAACGCCCAAAACCCCCCCGTTCCCCCTTCTCCCTCTCGTCGCCGGCATTCTCCCGATCTCCGACCACCTCGCCGGCTTCTCCCGGAACCACCTCCCCGGCCATCTCCCGAGCAACGAGCACCTCGCCGGCGCCTCCACGACCACCTCGAGGTAGCTCCCCCCCCCCCCCCCGCCTCCAGTGCTCCGTTCGGCACTGGATCGCCGAACAGAACCCTTCTGTTCGGCTGAAGAGTGCCGAACAGAAGCCTTCTGTTCGGCAACCCTCGGCTGAAGAGTGCCGAACAGAAGCCTTCTGTTCGGCAACCCTCAACCGAACAGAAGCCTTCTGTTCGGCTGCACAGTGCCGAACAGAAGCCTTCTGTTCGGCTGCACAGTGCCGAACAGAAGGGTTCTGTCCGGCTCTGTGCAGCCGAACAGAATCCTTCTGTCCGGCTCTGTGCAGCCGAACAGAATCCTTCTGTCCGGCTCTGTGCAGCCGAACAGAATCCTTCTGTCCGGCACTGTGCAGCCGAACAGAAGGCTTCTAGTGCCAAATCGCGTGCCGTGCTGAATTTTGTGCCGAACATTTATGTATGCAATTGAATTATTTTCTTTGATATAGCCTAACATTGAATTTCTATATTTTCAGACATGGATCCCCGTCCCGCCAGAGTTAGACCTACGGCGTCAGCTAGGAGACGTTGTGCTAGGATTGCTTCTCCCGAGTCTGCTCATATGCCATCGGACTCTCCTGAGTCAGAGCATGATGATATGCCCGCTAGGGGCGAAGACGATGAGTCCGTTGGACCATGTCCAGGAGGTCCAGAGGATGAGTCCGTCCTGATCAGTTTCAGGACGCATATAGCAGCTTCCATCTGGAGGCAACAGGTATTGTTTATTTGTTATAGCATTATATTTTGTTTATTGATGTTTTATAAAGTAGTAGTAATTATACATTTATATTACAGGAACGGGCTCCACTAAAGTGCATGAACCATACTGCCAAGGTTGGTGAATGGAAGTGGTGGTCTTCAAACCAACCAAATACCAGGTTCAAAGCACTATTGAGGCAGTCGGGCCTCATAGAGTTAGTACAGTGCTCTTATCGATTTACCGATAAGATTCTGATTTCGGGCTTCGTAGAGAGATGGCAGCCCGAGACGAACACCTTCCATATACCATTTGGCGAGATCACTATCACGTTGGATGATGTATCCGCCATTTTAGGGATTCCTGTCGCAGGTGCCTCAGTAGCAGTTTCTCCTGAGAGGATGAGTGATCGGGATGCTGAGGAGCTACTTGTGGAGTTGTTGGGGGTGTCAGCTGGAGACGCGCGTCAGGAGGTACTGTCATCGCGCGGTCAGTCTGTGAGGATGGAGTGGCTGAGGACTCAGTTTCACTCTGTATCTGATAGAGACAGCCAGCAGAGGATAGAGTGTGCAGCACGAGCCTATTTGTTATTTTTGTTAGGCTGCACACTCTTTGCTGATAAGAGTGGGACCAGGGTGCCTATAGCGTATCTGTGTTTACTGCGGGATCTGGATAGGGTGAGCACATATGCCTGGGGTACAGCTGCCTTAGCATATTTGTATCGGCAGTTGGGGATTGCGTCGAGGTCATCAGTGAGACAGATCAGTAGTTATATGACGCTTCTGCAGGCATGGATTTATGAGCATTTTCCAGCACTCAGTCCTCACCCGTCGCTCGAGTATACTGATGCCAGTCCCCGCGTGCACCGCTGGATGCCCGGTACTCCATCCCGTACCACGATGGACCATTTAGTGGTTCTACGTGAGTCATTGGACCTTTTGAGCATCGATGAGGTACGTATCATATTACCATTTGCTTGTGTTTGTCAGTACTTTTAATATGCGATATAGTATAAAACTGAAATGGATCTTTTGTTTTGCAGGTTATTTGGGATCCCCATCATCGGCTTCGGGGAGATCGCCCATATATTGATATCGCATTTTTTAGTGGCTCCATCAAGTGCCTTGATATCGTAGAACCCTATCATCCAGAAAGGGTTCTTAGACAGTTTGGTCGTATTCAGACCATCCCTCGAGCGCCACTAGCCCCTACGCGAGCCAACAGAGGTTCCACAGCAGGCTCGTACCGGATACATTACTCCTATATGGATCAGCTTTGGGAGCGGTGGGAGGACCACGTGCTGAGCCAGGCGAGCAGGAGCCACCCAGTTACCCGGCCATCAGACAGCGTACCGGGATACATGGAGTGGTATCTCCGTATCACGCACGTTGCAGTTCAGCCTCCTCATCTGCGCTCGAGTACTCATTCTGGAGCTAGGGGAGGTCATGATGATGCTGACATGCACCGGCGGCGTAATGCAGCTGCACTCGGTATCAGTACCGACATTGTACGGATGGGTCCCTCAGAGGCTACGTCACTAGGTGCCGGGCACCTATTTGATGCTATTTCTCAGATGCATCAGGTACTTCTGGGTGATGAGCCTGGCCCGAGTACAGCACCCTCTCATTCGGATCCAGCACCCTCTCATTCGGACGTACAGCAGTACACGCGTCGACGATGGCGTCATAGGGATTGATGATGGAGCCTTTGTAATCTTTGTAAAGCCTTTGATATTAATGAAAAATATATATTTTTGGTACATTTACGTGTAATCTTTGTAAAGCCTGGCCCGTTCTATTTTACACAAATATAACAGTGCACATAACAATCAATCGGACAATGCGAAGACAGATATTTTTTGATTTATATTGATGATGGAGTTTCACAGAGAACATCCTCATGATCTTTCAACATTTTAAATACATAGCTAACATAACTGTTGCTTATCAGAAAATCCGCCTCAATCATCAAAGGCAAACATTTAAATACATAGCTAACATACAACTAGATTCACTGACCCAAAAACAAGAAAGTGAGATGGTGCAATCAGAAGTTCTTCCCCATGATACACTTCACAAGGTCTAAGATGCGAAAATAATCATAAACAAGAGATGAATGTTTACCCTCCAGCCCATCACGACTATAGCGGTTGCTACCTGAAAGATTATTACATGGACTTCCACCAATAACCAGATCAAACCCACCAAATGTGTTAATCATCTGCTCAAGCTTGTCACCGTTAAGTTCTTGTACATCAGAAAGGTCTATTAGTTCCCCTGTGTGCTAGGATTGCTCCCACCAGCTCTTAAGTATGTTTCTGTTTACATCTGAAATCTCAACGGAAACAACAGTCTTCATATATATTCCCAGCTGATGGAGAGCCACCTCAGCACCCCCAATACCCGAAAAATGCGAAGACAGATATTTTTTGATTTATATTGATGATGGAGTTTCACAGTACATGACTCTAAGAGCCCAAAAAAATTTACAACTTTCAAAAATTGTACATATATAAAGAATCAATCTAACTCTACTGTCTCGCTAGTTATAACATTAGGTGAGATGCTCTCTTTGAACTGTTGAATCCGTGCTTCATATGAATTTTCCCATCCGGTAGCACAAGGAAGATGATATTTTCGCCAGTTGGTCGCTACTGGCGGAACGGGATGTCCCGGCAACAAGAACACCTTCAAAATTAGAAATAAGAAAATATTAATAGCTACAAAATTATAAATAAGCAAAATTAAATAAGCAAAATTAAATATTCGCAAGTGTTGTGAACGTAGTACCTCAACAAAATGATTTCCATTTACGAATCCGATAGCGATATCTTTGCGGGATAGAAGAGGTACTGGCACAGAACGGAGAGGTAGGAAGGTCAGACATTGTTGCAACGAGAGATGGTATAGGACAACATTATAGCAGGATGCTATAAGATGACCCATGTCCGGCATAGTCATCCATCTGTCATATGGTGGACAATCATCATAATATGATAATGCATGAGTGATCTCAGCAATCGTCCCTTCCACACCATATAATGTGCGATAGTGGTCCGAATGACATTGCAACTCTTGCAATAAATCCTTCCTAACACGCACCCAGTCATCTTCTCCAAATCCCAGTAAGTCAGCTATTGCCCTAAATCCGCAATTCCCATCAGCTTTTACATCCTTGATATGCTGGATGTATGGTCTCAAGGCAGAAGGAATAGCATCAATATAGATAATGGGCGTATGTGACTGGGCTCTAGTACGAAAAACCTGCAAATAATATCAAATGATAGAAAATATGTAACAATGGCAGAAATATCCAAATAGTTATCCGTCTCAGCACTTCCCGTACCGGCACGGCACGGCACGTCCCGACATGTCCCGTATCGGCACATCTCGGCACGGCACGTACCGACATGTCCCGTATCGGCACATCTCGGCACGGCACGTCCCGACATGTCCCGTATCGGCACATCTCGGCACGGCACGTCCCGACATGTCCTGTATCGGCACATCACATACCGGCACGGCACGGACCGTCCCGTAGACGTTGTGATACCTATTGTAAGGAAATAAATATTTGGTACTTACCTTTTGCTTGGGCCGCCTCTTTTGAATCTGAGTAGATGGATTGCGGATGGTAACTTTCTCAACACCAGGTGAATAACTATCCTGTCCAGATAGAACCAACTCAAACGCAGACGGGTCACGTCGAGTAGACGTATCAACCTTCATTGAAGCGCGCCCACGTGAACCAGTCTTCCGTTTTGCAGGCTCTAAAAGAGGTGTACTATCTGGACTTGCAATCTCTCGTAACTTCTTGATCATCTGCAATTGAGAAGCCCCATCTAACTTCTTGAATCGTAGCGCAATCAAATCTAACTCTGCATCACAACTCAACTGAATTGGCTGCACGGGGGGGGGGGGGGGGGGGGTAGGCAGAATATCAAGTTTCCTCCAATGAGGATCTATGCAGTCGAGAGGAATGGGCCGACCTTCCACCCTGTACCGCGCAATCTGGTGAGCACATGGTATACCATGTGTGCGTCGAATAGCGCACCCACAATTTGAATCATCAAACCCAACTGAATTGGCTCGTTTCGATTGGGCGAGGACATGATTTAACGCACTTATAGATATGAAACCTCGCAACTCTTTGAATTCAGCTGGCTTGAAGTTGTGCTGCACTACCAATAAACTCTTCTCCAATGAGGCTTTAACGGAGCTGTGCTGCAACTCAATCAATCCATTTATTCTAGTCCAAGATGACTCGAAACTTCCTTGGCTTGATCCAAGCTGCTTTTTGAGCTTTGCATGTGCACTCTCGACCCTAGTAAACAAATGAAAGTTAGATATAAGAATTGAGGCAAATTAAAATTAAATGAGTCTTTATTTGTGATACCTATTTGTCGTCACATTTCCGTAGTGCCTGCATGTATCCGTCCACGCCGCAACAAATCTTTCCTTGTATTTGCTCAGCCAAGTATCTAACACATACTGTAGTGCATCTGGATAGGTACCGAACTCTCTCTGCAGTGCACTCCGGCGATCATTATACTCGTCTTCCGTGGAGGACAGCACTAGTACATTCCAACTCATAATAAATTTATCCCATTTCTCCTTCAATTCGAAAAATTTTTTGCACTTGGCCAAAACATTCCTACTAATATGCCATCTACATAATAAATGTCTAGCAGTAGGAAATACTTTATGAATTGCATTCATCAAAGCCAAGTCTCTATCTGTAACAATCAACTCAGGCAAAACATCATCAGCTATGACACTGCGCAATCTCTCTAATGCCCAAGTATAGCTTTTTTTCCCCTCAGAATTTAAGTATACAAAAGCAACTGAAAATGTCATGTCAGTAGATGTCACCCCCACAATCTCTAAGAGCGGAAGACGATACCTATTCGTCTTGTACGTGCAATCCATTATCAACACACGGGGAAATGCACGGAACAAATCAATGCTGCCAGGGTGTGCCCAAAATAAGTCATGCACAACATCCGTATTAGTACAATTCCTATGCCACTCAATATATTTAGCCTCTGATAATTTACCTAATAGATGTTGCATTTCAGACCTCCCGGCTTTCTCTGCAACCTTAAACCGTTGACGTACATTGTAGATAGTCTTGATAGTCGTAACATTGAGGGCATCTCTTTCCTTCAATGTGGATAATATGTCCTTTGGACGAACCAAACTCTTCGACATATCCACTAACAATTCCGTCTCCTGCTCAGATAATCTCCCTGCATATGAGTGCCCCTCCAGATTCTCTGCAGCGGGATGATTGTGCACTCCACATACGACCAGTAATATCCAATCATCCGCAGTATCCAATTTCTTTCCTCTTAATGCAAAAGGGCATCCACACTTCTTTGTCCCACAGGCAGTCTTTATTCGCTTTTCTTTTTTGGTTCGGTACGTCCCACCCCTCTCACAACCTAACGTAATTCTGGGTTTCTTAGAAATGGTACCTGCATCGGATGATTTGATTACAACAACAAAACCATTTCGCCTCCCTGCTTCACGACACCAATTACACAAGTCCTCTCTACTCTTGAAGATCTATACATTAAACAATTTATGTAAGTACACAGTTGTAAAAATAGCTCGCTAAACTATTACAAAATTGCACAATACATTATAATACCTCGTAAGTTGTAAATTCGCTTGTGTAATCCAGTACAAATTCTGATCCAATTATACTCGATTCGGTTGTAGCATAGCCCTACATATAAAATAATTTATCACCAAGAATTAATGAATCAGAGGATCTGTTCGGCACAAAATTCAGCACGGCACGCGATTTGGCACCAGAAGGCTTCTGTTCGGCTGCACAGTGCCGAACAGAAGCCTTCTGTTCGGCAACCCTCAACCGAGCAGAAGGCTTCTGTTCGGGTGCACAGTGCCGAACAGAAGGCTTCTGTTCGGCACTGTGCAGCCGAACAGAAGCCTTTTGTTCGGCGATCCAGTGTCGAACGGAGCACGAACCGTGAAAAAAAAAAATTTCGAAACAAGGTGGAACACGTACCTTTGCGGCCGATTCTTCGTCCCAAATCACTAGTTGCTTGTCCATGCTTCGAATGGGGCTTAAATCTCCTTCAAAGATCGCCTAAACGATGTAAATGGATCGAGGGGTTTAAGGGGGGTTTGAGGGGGGTTTTTTTTTTTCTTTTCAAAACGAAACGGAGGAGGAGGAAGGGGGGGTGTATGAGAAAATTTCAAGGGCAATATGGTAATTACACTAAAGGTTAGTTTGGGTATTTTTTTTTTGGTTTTTGGGGGGTGTCCTGAGCAATAGGGGGGGTGTATATAGAACTACCCTGAAGGATGTGATAGTCAATCTGCAGTTTGTTGCTACCGAAATAACAAAATAGGGTCTAGAAATGTTCTTGCACAATTTTTTTTTTCTCGGGGTTGGGGGCGGTGGTGTGGGTGTTGTGGAGTAAACCAGTTTTCACTAAGCCTATATTTTCGCTATTGACTGTTTTTTTCCTATTTTTTGCGAAGGAGAAGGGCAAGGCCGAATGAAGATTTTTTTTTTTTTTATTCTAGTGAGAAGAAGGTGGGCAAGGCCCTAATAAGTACCCTCATAAAGAAGGTCAAGAGAGCTAAAATGCTAGGCTTTAGGCTCCATTTGATAGAGCTTTTGGTGGAATACTTTTGGATGGAATAGGATATTTGGTAAAAAAATTGGGAAGCTGTTTTAGCTTTGCTAGAAAGCTAAATTTTGGAGTTTCTTCAGAAAAGTACTTTTAGCATGCGTCGGAAATCTGTTTTGATTTATAAATTTTTTTTAGACTAAAATACCCATAATAAAATATTATAATTATAAAAAATATTTCTTTATATTATAAAAATTTGTAGAAGTTCCAATAAAGAAAATAAGAAACCCTAATCGGCCTTGGCTTTCTTCTAATTAAGGTATTCCTTTTTCTCCATTTATTTATCCATTGTTTTGATTTTTGTTTGAGAAAAAAAATTTAGCTTTGTTCTCCATTTTTTTTGAAACAATCCATGATGGAGTCTCATCATCGTCCCTCTCTTCCATTGATCACTCGTTCTATTCTTCCAAAGCTATCACTTCATCTTCTTTTTCCCCTCTCTCCCCTTGTCCTCCATTACCCACTCTCTCCCTCTCTATCCCTCTCTCTATTTCTCTAAATGCTGACCTCTCATCATGGACTGCGACATTGCGGTCCACCTCTCAGCTTGGTCTGTGGCATCGCGGTCCACCTCTCAGTATGGTCGGCATCAGATAAATGAGAGAGAGATAGAGAGGGAGAGACTGGGTGATGGAGGACCGTGACATTGCAACATCACGGTCCACCCACTCTCTCTCGCTCTCTTTGTTTATCTCCCAATTGATCATACGGACCACGGTACACCATGAGATCAATCCTGTTACAGAGAGAGATTTTCTCTCTATAACAACATGGTCGGTATACCACGATTTTAATCATAGACCACGATGCCTTTAGATATATCAGAAGAATTCTTCTATAGTTTCTAAGTTCTATCTTAGAAAGCTATGTCTTGCTATGTCTCTACTATTAGTTTAGAAGTTATTTCTTTACAAAATTATGTCTTACTTTAGAGTATTATAAAACTATTTTTATATTTTTTTTAATGATAAAGACCTTATGTGTCCATTCAATATCCTAGTTCCAACATCGATCATTATGTCTACAAAGTCATTGCTCAATATGTGTAGGTTCTTATGAAACTTTATTTTTTTTTATTTTTTAAGTAAAGTTGATAGTTCATATATATAATATTAGTTTAATTGACATCTTTAGAATTCTGTAGTAAATTGTTGCTTTTAGCGGTCACTATAGAATCTATGCAATATTTACCTATTAATTATATTTTTGAATGCATGAGTAATTTTATTTATGTACAAGAAATGGATATGTAAGTAAATTATATATATGTAATCTATATATATATATATGTAAATTGTACATATTTAAATATGTACAAGAAATGGATATGTAAATAAATTATATATGTATGTAATCTATATATATGTAAATTGTACATATTTAAATATGCTTTACAGGGTGCTTTATGATTATGGATGAAATCATGACTTATGATTGACAAAATATTTCATGTCTTTGTTGCTGTATTGTAAGAAGAACAAATGTCTAAGAAAAGCCAACATACCCTTGCTGGTCCATCAACCCAAGATAAGAAGAAGAAGGCCATTTGGAATGACAATTTGATGGCAGAGTTTATCGATCTATGTATTGGTGAAGTTGAAGGTGGTGATCGCTCGAGAACACATTTCAATAAGCTAGGGTGGGCCAATATAATTAAAAAATTCAATGAGAATATTGGAAATCAATATGACTAAAAAAAATTTAAAATTAAGTGGGATAACCTGAAAACAAATTGGAGCATTTGGATGAAATTGGTGGAAATGGAAATAGAGCTTGGATGGGATCCTGTTAGAAATACAATAGATGCACTGGATGTATGGTGAGAAAAAAATTGCAGGTACATATGATACTAGTTTGATGTTTGTAAGATTTTTTATACTAACTTATAAACTACTATTAACAACTATATATTCTTAACTTGCAGGAGATTTCTGATGCAGCTAAGTTCCGAGAATGTGGTCTGCAACATGCCATGAAGTTGGATAGGTTATTCAGAGATATTAGTGCCACTAGGGAGGGGGCCTGGGCACCAGCTTTACCGATGCAAGAGGATGTTTAGGACACAATTGGAGCAAATGAGAGGTTGGATGGGGTTAATAATGATACGTTTGAGGGCTTAGGTGACTCAGATGAGAACCCTAATATTATTGCATATAAAATTGATGACCTTTCCACTGATATGGATAATGTTAACCCTACCCTTGCATCTGATGCTATCTAGGAGAGAGGAAAGAAGAGAGTTAGCCCAAATTTACATGATAAGAAATGCAAGAAGGTAGGGGGTGTTGCATAACTATCTGATGGGGACATCAGAGCCCTTCATCCAGATGATCCTGAGCCCCCGGATTGAGTCAGGCCCGTTTATTTGCATATTTATTTTATTTATTTTATTTCTGGGTTCATTTGCATTTTAGGGCTTATTTGTGTTATTTGTGGGCTTATTAGGAGTTATTTTTGTGTAAGGGGGTTTTATGCAAATTGTGTATTTGGGCCCTATATAAAAGGGACTATTTTCATGATTAGAGTTTAATGAAGTAATTTGAAATTTTCTTCCCCCTACGTTCTTTCTTCTCTTTTTCTCCTCTCCTCCTCTATTCCTCCTGCGTCTCTACAACCTCTTCTTCCTTCTCCTTCTCTTGTTCTTTCTTCTTCTCCTCTTTCCCAACACTGGTGCTGCATCAACTTGGTATCAGAGCCTCGGATTTTGCCTCTGTGCCAAAGTTCCGGTCCCTAAACAGCGTCTTTTTCCCTTGCTGCCACTTGAATCCACCGCCACCCCCGCTGCGCAGCCTCACCCCACCGCCTCCACCTCCCCGACACTGCTTCTCCATCGACTTCCCACGGCCCACCACCCCTTTCCTCTCTATCTCTCGGTGCTCATAAATAAATATAAAAAAAAGAGAGAGAGAAGGTCCCTCCCTCCCTCTCGGTTCTCATCAGAGACAAAAAGAGGGGAAAACCCCTGTTCGACGGCCCCGTTCTGCCAGCCGCCAAGCTTGCGGCCACCACTCCCACGCTCCACCGCCACTGCATCGCGCCACCGCCAGGCCGAGCGCCGCCTCCTCCGAAGTGTCGCCGCGTGCCCCGAGCGCTCCGCCACCATCGGGCACTCTGTTGCCGCCCGTGGAAGCCTGAGGCCGGCTGCCTGCGTCATGTCTGCAGAGGGGACCGCCGCCGTGGAGTCCCGCGGTCGGTCGCCGTCGGTCGCCGCAAGCCCGCGGCCGCCGCTGTGCCCTCCGTCCGCCCGCAGCCGCCGCCACGATTATCGGCACGCCCGCCCGAAGCCATAGGGAGGTTGAAGAAAGCCCTAACGGGTAAGTACCGAGCCCGTTAACTCGTAACCCGTTAGCCCGGTTCCCAAAAAAAAAAAAAAATCACGTTCCTTGCACGTGAGGACTAACGAGTTATCAGAGCGGGTCACGCCCGACAACCCGAATCCGACAGGAACCAAGGTTTAAAAAAAAAAAAGAAAGAAAGAAAGAAAAAAAAAGTTACCTCTTCGTCTTCCCCGAGTCGTGGCAGTCGTCGCTCCTCCGCCGTCGCGCCGCCGCCACTCTGCCGCTTGGTTCCAGCCGCGCCGCCCAAGCCCGAGCCGCCTCCCGTCGCCGCCGAGGTCTCCGCCGCGTCCGCCGGTGCCGCTCCGCCTTGAGTTCCCCGCCGAACCCTCCGCCGCGCCCTTTTCCCCTGACCGCACGCCGCTTCTGCCTCCACCACAGTGCCGTTTCCGACGTCGGCGCTTCCATCTTCCGCCGCGGTTTGCCGCCCCATCGTCCGCCGCCAAGCCGTCCGCCTTCCGCCATCGCTCGAGACCTCCACCGCAGCGCTTCCCCGACTGCGGCCACCGCCCTCGGCCTTCACCATCACCGCCGCCGAAGCTTCCGCCCTCCCTTCGCCGCCACTACGCCATCCGCCACCGTCACCGCTGCAACGCGCTCCTCCATCCTCCTCACCGCCCATCGCCCCTCCCTGAAACCCAAATCCCCATTCACCCCATTGGAACCCCTTCCCCCCTCTTTGACCTGCAGACAAGGCCCTCGAGACCATCAGGCTGCAGGCCCCTTCGGGCCCAACCCCCAGTCCCCTCTACCTGCGGGCCGCAACAGGCCCGCCCTGAAGTCCCTTCCAGAGGACCCAAGGTCAACCAGTCCCCACATCAAACTTCAGTAGGCTCTTTATCAACTTGTGCGCCAGCAGCATCTCCTCTCCACAACTTCAACCGCTAGCCGGTCATCTCTCCTCGGCGTCCACTTCAATCGTGCAACAGTCTAAGTTCAGCAATCAACACCACTGAGTTTCTGCGCTGCATCCAACGACGTCTCCATTGCTTGAGAAGCCACGAGCGAACGACTCTAGCCGTCTACTTTCCGACAGGTGATAGGTTTCTACTTTTTCTGGCTTGTTCATTTAATTATGTTCTGGTTCTCTTGCATGATATCCACATTTTGAAAACTTATTTTTATTGTCAAAATTTAGAATATAGAACCCCTACTTTCAAACCCATTCTATTCGCCTTTAAAAATCTAGATATTAAATTAGCATACCTTAGTAACAGGATGTTTCTCGATATTATTCGATCAGATTACTTTAGGTTCTTAACAACTGTACTACTTGATTGCAATCTAATTTCTTAAATTGAATAATCTTAATCCTTAATTCTGAATAACCGAAGTAAAAATCAGCAATATTTAAATTTTAAGTTATTCTTGTGAAGACTTGCTGATTTCTGAAATCATAATAGATTGCATTAGTAGGTTGTCCTGCATTAAATTTGGTTCTACATCATAGTTATTAGGGTTTCATTAGTGACACTGCATTTCACATCATCACCCAGTGTCATCATTGCATGCCAACCTGTAGTGATATGGAGTACTATCTCAGTCAACCTAAAACCCCTGTAGCTACCATGAATTCCGACATTTTGAGGTCTATCAAGGAACAAATCGTTGCCATGCGGGCTGGATACAAGGAATTCACACAAGAGATCCGTGAACTCATGCAAAATTCTAGGACCCCTACACCGCCAGCCCCTGTTGCAGCCCAACCTAAAATCGGTTTGGTTGCACCACCTGTAATCCTTTCCCATTTTCTTGGGCACCAAACCCAATGCTCAATGTGTCAACAATTCGACCACATAGCATCCCAATGTCCCATTAGGACCTACCTGATTACTGAACCAGAAGTTAGGAGCCAAGAGGTCGAATATATTGAAGAAGTCTATGAACCAAATATAGAAGACTATGAAGAAGACTTTGAAGACGAACCTATAGAAGTAGATTTTGTCCAAAATGATTTCCAAAGGGAGACTATTGATCTAAGTACAACCAAGTCATTTCACATCACTACTGTGGAAGAGGTAGTGACAGATATTGAGAGCCAGTCACCTAAATTGACACTTGTAGCTAAAGATACCCATGTGGAGTCCAATCTTGAACATTTTCCTATAGTAGTTTTCCTTCTAGAGGAGTTTAATGATGTAGTCCCTGATGATCTTCCGGATGCACTTTCTCCGATGCATGATATCCAACACGCAATTGATCTAGTTCCCGGAGTATTTCTGCCCAACCTTCCACATCATAGGCTCAACCTAAATGCATATGCTAGGACCTGGGATTTAATATTATCGACAGTTGAGTTTGCATATCATAGTTCGGTTAACAAGTCCATAGGTATGAGTCCATTCGAAGTGATGCATGATTACAAACCTAGGCAATCCATAGACTTGTCTTTCATGTCTCATCAGTATAGTGTCGTTGAGTCTGCACAATCAATTGCATCACATCCATATTCATTGCATCAAGAAATCAGCAATTGTAGTCACTTAAATAACTTAAAATATAAATTCCTTGCTGATTTACACAGACGTTATTAAGAGTTAAGTGAAAAAGATTACGTCATGATAAGAATTAGGCTTGAACGATTTTCTTCAAATACGTTTAAGAAATTGCAAACTTGTAGTGCAGAACCGTTCAAAATCTTAAAGAAAATCAGTTCGAATGCATATGTTGTGGATCTTCCTGATGACTATGGGATTAGTGCGACATTTAATATTGAAGATTTAGTCCCATACAAAAAGACAATATTCATACCTTCTAAACCCTTTATTGACATACCTGCCCATGTTGGACACCCTGATCTATTACCTGCTGTTGAGCCACCACTTTCCAAATTTCATGCACGCAGAGAACAATTAGAACATATATTGGATGAGCAGGTTATTTCAACCAGGAACGGTGGTTACCAACGTTACCTTGTTCGGTGGAAAGGTCGACCAAAGTCTGATGTGATGTGGATTTTCAGAGCACAGTTGCAGCGCCTTGACCCCGATCTTCTGGAGCAGTACGACAGCCGGACAGACCTGTACTCGACGGGGTCGAGTTTTTCTCACCCGAGAGGAGTTGATGGGGACATCAGAGCCCTTCATCCAGATGATCCTGAGCCCCTGGATTGAGTCAGACCCGTTTATTTGCATATTTATTTTATTTATTTTATTTTTGGGTTCATTTGCATTTTAGGGCTTATTTGTGTTATTTGTGGGCTTATTAGGAGTTATTTTTGTGTAAGGGGGTTTTATGCAAATTGTGTATTTGGGCCCTATATAAAAAGGGACTATTTTCATGATTAGGGTTTAATGAAGTAATTTGGAATTTTCTTCCCCCTACGTTCTTTCTTCTCTTTTTCTCCTCTCCTCCTCTATTCTTCCTGCATCTCTACAACCTCTTCTTCCTTCTCCTTCTCTTGTTCTTCCTTCTTCTTCTCTTTCCCCGCACTGGTGCTGCATCACTATCTCAGCAGTTGAGTCGTCTTATTGATGCAGTGGAGAAAAAGAGTATAGTGTCATCTAAGATAATTGATTAACCTGGATGTAGTATCGATGAGGTGATGGGCCTAGTGCATGCGATGCCTGAGATGGTAGCACAGCTTGAATTGCTTCTGATTGCTGCTGAGGTGCTCCTTAAAAGAAAACATCGAGAGATATTTGTGGCCCTCCAAGATACCTATCTTTAGATTGAATGGCTCAAGCGAATGTCAAACCTACAGAAGTAGTTGTTGATGTATTATTATGGTGATATGTTTCGTAGTTTTAATTATGAACTTCTATTGCAGAATAATGGTGGACTATATGTATTTGTGTTATGTTTGGATAATGTATCATAGATGCTATTGATTTTATGGATATTATAGATGATATGTGTTGGTATTTTTTTATATTGTTTGTATTATTTGTATTATATGTTTATATATCATTTGTTTTATTTGTTATGGATGTTTTATTCTTTGCATAATATTTTTTCTAGAGGTATGGGTAGCATTGACAATAGTTCTGAGAAAAATTATTCCAACGAAGATGAGATAGTTGATGATGGTAATTTTTATGTTATATAACTGCAACTATTGGTACGGTTACTGAATATTATACAAAATATATTGAGAAGGAGATTTGTAGGACCTTATATCAAACCAGATGTAGATTTGTATCGGGGATTTTATATGACAATCTAGATAGATGCTAACAACAATTTCGAATGGAAAAATATGTATTTATTGATCTGTGCATGGAATTGAAAGTCAGATATGGTTTAAAAACTTATAGATATATTCTATTGAGGAGACAATGTCCATATTTTTGATGATTCTAGGACATGGATTTAGGAATAGGATGGTTCAAAAAAGATTACAACAATCCGGAGAAACAGATAGTAGATATTTTACCCATGTTTTAAATGTTGTTTTAAGAATGTCCAAGCATACTATTAGCTTGGTTGATAGAGAGTTCAAGAATATTCTAAGTAAAATCCGCGATGATAGTCGTTGGTAGCCTTATTTTAAAAACTACATTAGAGCAATTGATGACACCCATATACCAGTGCAAGTTTCTCAATCCAAACAAGTACTATATATTGACCGAAAAAGGATTCTTAGACAAAATGTCACTACAGGAAAAGAGGTTTTAATGACGCTTTTTTGCCGACGCTTACTACAAGCGTCGGCAATTTCCCGCAGAGCGCCAAAAATAGCTGACGCATTTTAAAAGCGTCGGTAATATACGACGCTTCTTAGTGTTGTAGTAGAGTTGCTCTAAGACGACGCTTATTCGCGTCGTTGAAAACCAAATACCCATCAAAACCTGCGTCCGCCCTCCTCCTCCATCCTCGATCGACATATCAAGCCCTCCTCTGCCTCCTCCTCCCTCCTCTCCGGCACCGACCGTTGTCCCATCCTTCTCCCTCCTCTTCGGCGCCAAGCGACGTCCTCTCCTCCTCCCTCCTCTGGGGCGCAACCTCCTCTCTTACTCTCTCCTCTGCAGCGCCGACCGGGAGAGTCTTGAAGGTATGATTGTTCTTCCCCTTTTTCGAATCCATTGTTTTCTTTCGGTTTGATCAGATTGTTGATTGAATCCCTCTTGTGTTTGATCATTTGGGAAGAAACCTTTTGTTGGATTTTTGTTTTTGTGGATCCGTAGAAGGTATTGGATTAGGGTTCTCTCCGGCGAACTGGACCACGCTATCTAAGAGAAGAGAAAAGAGAGAGGCCTTGGGTCACAGACTCAGTATTTTCTTTGCCGTTTCCATAGCCTTTTTTTTTTCTTTCACCTTTTTCTTTTTCTGATTCACGGTTTTTGTGAGTTTTGTGTGATGCGTGTGCGTGCGTGCATGTTTGGTGGGTTGTAATAGGGGGGAAGGGAGTGGGTTGGGGTTTGCTGGTTACAATACTGAAATCATAAATTTCTTTTTTTGTGTAGTCGGTTGTAGTAGGGAGGAAGGGAGTAGGTTGGGGTTTGCTGGTTACAATACTGAAATCATTAATTTCTTTTTGGAACTGTCTTCCCTAAATAGGTTAGCCATCTGTTTATGTTTGTAACTTATATAATTCAATGCAGTTGTCATCTTCTCTTTGGATGGTTTTGCACGGTTATTCATAGTTAGGTATTAAAAAAGACTTTATATAGACTAGTAATATCTTGCTGTCTTTGTTCTGATTAAGTTGCTTGTGAGTGACAGGCTGCGAAGTGTATAATCTAGGGACTGGGAAAGGAACATCTGTGCTGGAAATGGTGACAGCATTTGAGAAGGTCTCTGGAAAGGTACCACTGCTTCTGTTTGCGATAATTTGATCAAAATGGATGAATCATCTCTTATTTTCCATGCATTGAATAAAGTAAATCAATACAGTATCCGAACTTGTGCTGCTTGTTATACAAGTATTTGTAGTTTTTTTTAGATTTTTTTTGGTAACTTATGAATTTGTAGTTACTAATCCTGGAAATTCTTTCAGAAAATCCCACTGGTCATGGCTGGAAGGCGGCCTGGTGATGCTGAAATTGTTTATGCATCAGCTGCTAAAACAGAGAAGAAGCTGAATTGGAAGTATGTGCACAATTGTAGTATTAGTAGATTGTTACAGACATATGCATACATGAATTTGTGGCAAATATATTTGTTCCCATTTTTTTCATTCCTTCTTCCATTTGTTCATTTTGGGTAGTCATTTAATTCACTGCAACCCTAAGAGTTCTTTGACTGAACATGGGAATTGTCCTTATTGTAGGGAAAGGTATAGAAGTTAAATGCTTTCAACTTTTGGGGTATTAGGATGATGTTTCTGATTCATCATTCTGATTAAACAATGTTTCTGCTGTTCAAAATGAGCTTACTTTGGTTCAACGAAATGTGATTTTGGTATTGGACTTTTGGGGTTTATCCATGATCCAGAGACAGCCTTAGTAATTAATTGCTGGAATTGATCTCTTGAGTTGTTCAAACTATTTGAGAGGTATACCATAGTTGTACTTTTTATTGGTAATTCATGAGCTTGTGCTTGTCAAATAATGTAGTTGGTCATGATTGCAATTACTTTTGGGGTTTATCCATGAACCAAAGACAGCCTTAGTATTTAATTGCTATAATTGATCTCTTGGGTTGTTAAACCTTTTTGAGAGCTATATCATGGCTGTGCTCTTGATTGGTAATTCATGAACTTGTCCTTGTCAAATGATGTAGTGGTCATGATTGTTGTTTCTGGTGCATAGTGTTTAAATTACTATGGCATAGTGGCAGCTATTTTGAGACTTCCAGCTATATAGAGGTGACATACTGTATATATGCTTCATTCTAATAAGGCCTCTAAGACTATTGGTCTACACATCATGCTGATTTTCCCCCTTAATTTCGTGATTCTTAGACATGAATTTCTAAATGCAGGCAAGCAAAAAGATAGCCGATGCAAAGCTTGCAAAAGATTTCCAAGCAGTTCTGAAAGAGTTTCAGAAAGCTCAAGCAGTTCTTCCTTCGAGGGACTGATTTACTCACTCAGCTCTTATTAGGTCTCAAGAAGTCGTGAATAATGATTGTCAGTCATGTGTGTTTGTCCTTTTTTTTTGGTTGTGCGAAGCTATTTAACATAAATTTGATGTATTCTCATGAATTTTCACTAGTAAATAGTAGTTTTCATAGTAATTGGTGTATTTTCAATGCTGAATTTCTGCATATTACAGTATCAATACATGATACATTGCGATCTTTGTGCTCTGCTGATCATCTGATTGCTGTAGCCTGTTTATTTTTGTGCAGCTATACTGCTAGAGAGATAGATGTTAGTGCTGATAAAACATCTGAACAGCGTGCTCTGCTTGTGGAATCTAGAAGGTAAGAGGTCTTTCTATTTTAATCCTTTGATGCATAATGATTATATAGTTGAGTCTGTTTGTGAAATTGCCATGCTTGGCACAAAAGACTGTAGTACTGATATTTAAACACTTCTAGATGCTGTGCCAGGATCTCTCGCACATGCGACTTTTGAATTTCTTGCATTGTTTTATAGATTCATCTAGTTGACCTTGATATGACATTTTTCCATCATTTTTTGGAATCCAGCTGCCTGAGTGCAAAATTCTGTATTGTCGCTCTTTTTCTTGACATCATCAATGTTTACGAGCTCAACTTTCCCTTTTATGAATTTTTGATTATCGTTCGCTTGATAGTTTTGAGATTGCTACCATCTATTCTTAGATAGAAATTATCCCCCATTGGCTTCTTCCCTGGCATGCGTCTCTGACAATTCTCAGCTGATGTTGGAAGTTTGTATTTTAATTTTAATTTTGTGGCATTGTAGACAAGAGGTATTGCTACTGGACAATGAAATTGTCTTTAATGAAGCCATCATTGAGGAGAGAGAGGAAGGCATGCAGGAGATGACTGCTCTCCCTCCAATTAAAAGTCATGGTTCAACATATTCAAATCCAAAATACTCACACTCAAACAGCTCAGAGCAAGGTGCTGGAGTTCATAAAAGGGCGTCAGCCATTCCATCAGAGAGTTTTCTAGAAGAGAAACAAGTAAATAAATTAATTTACATATATGGTTTTCCCTTTTTTTTGCAGATTCCTGAGACTTCAAAAGCTCATAGAGATGATGATGATGGAGCTGAATCCCGTCCTTGATACCTTCTAGACTGGTTTTTATGGAGTTTGATATGTATATGTTTCTTATTTTGCAAAGTACATTGTAATTCTAAGATATGACAATTTAAATATTTCGAATGATTTGAATGTTTGTGTCAATGTAAATGTAATACAGGTTCATATTGTTATAATGTGTTTTTATAATTTACATTCGTATTTTTATTTTTTTAAAAAAATAGCAATCCCGACGCTTTAAAGCATTGGTAAATAAAAGTTGTGGCATAAAGCGTCGGTAAAACCCTACGCTAAAGCGTCGGCAAAAATACATTTGCCGACGCTTTAAAGCGTCGGCAAAAACCCAAAACTGCGCATGCTTTGGGCTTTCCTGACGCTTTAAAGCGTCGGCGAATGTATTTTTGCCGACGCCTTTTTTAGCGTCGGAAAAGCCCTGTTTTTGCCAACGCTTTTCCTTAGCGTCGGCAAAAACTTTTGCCACTCCGATATCGCCGACGCTTTTGCGACGCTTCTGTTTGCGTCGGAAAAGATGAATTTTCTTGTAGTGTGTTATGGCCTGTTGTGATTTTGACATGCGTTTCACCTTTGTTTGTGCCAGATAGGAGGGTACTGCTCATAATGCTCGTATTTTTTTAGATGTTTGAGGATGATAGTGTTATTTTGATGATTAACAAGCAATTATCTAGAGCATGCTATAAGTTAAATTGATACTTCATTTATAAGTTCATTACTCTCAGTATATTTGTTTAATTGAAAATGGATAAATGGCCTTGTTCATTTGGATGAATCTAACCTTGAGAATGCAGCAAAGTGTGGTTTGAGTCGACCTACAGATTGATTGGGTCGACCCCGGTACATCAAGAAGTCATCTGGCACACTCCTGCAAAAATGGCACAAATGAACAGTGAGTTGGGTCGACCCAAGGTAAGCATGAGTCGACCCAACCTCCAAAGAACCTCAAAACACAACAGAAGAATGCTCTCTGGATTTACTGAGAGGGTCGACCCACACAGTGGTTGAGTCGACCCAAGCTTGAGTCGACCCAAACCCTGAGAGGGTCGACCCAAAGGCAAGACAGAAAGACAGACAGAAAATGGTTCTCTGGAATTACTGAGAGGGTCGACCCAAGAAGAAGTTGAGTCGACCCAAGTGAAATTTGAGTCGACCCAAAGAATGGTTGGGTCGACCCATGGGAAGAAAGGCTGAAATTGAGGTTTCTGTGGTTTCTGAGAGGGTCGACCCAAGGAATGTTTGAGTCGACCCAAGTGAAGGTTGGGTCGACCCAAGGACAGGTTGAGCCGACCCAAACACGGGCTGAACATAACGGCTAGTTGTGCAGAAATGCTTTTTGGACTTCCAACGGCTATAAACGGCTAGTTTCTTCAATCCAACGGTCAGAAAGGACTATTTGGAGGTTGGAGAAGTATTTAAGAGGGAGTATTCATCAGAGGAAGCAAGCTTTTTGGAAAAATACATCAAGTGCATTCAAGAGAGAACCCTAGCAAGGCAAGCTTCATCAAGAGCTTCATTCAACAATCAAAGAAAGGGATTGAGCAGTTTCAAAGAGGCATCAAGAGCTCCATCCTCCCTTGAAGAGTGAAGCATCCTTGACAAAGAAGAGCAAAGCCACTTCAAAGCGATAAATACTTTCTAACTCTTCTTTGTAGTTCATATTGTTTTATATGCTCATTTAGGAGTTTGAATCTTTTCTTTTTATTTGTTAAACACTTTGTAAAGGTTCGTTGGTGAGCCCGCAAAACCAACATAGGTTTTTAGTGAGCCCGAAAAACCAAAGTGTAAAGGTTCGTTGGTGAGCCCGTAAAACCAACATAGGTTCGTTGGTGAGCCCGTAAAACCAACAAAGGTTTTTGGTGAACCCGGAAAACCAAGTGTATAGGTTCGTTGGTGAGCCCGCAAAACCAACAAAGGTTTTTGGATTGTGAGCCCGGAAAACAATCCAACTGTAATCCGCGGGATTATAGTGAATTCCCAAGGGGACGCTTGGGGAGTGGACGTAGGTGCTAAGGAGAGCACCGAACCACTATATATTGTTGTGTTTGTGTTGTGCTTGTGCTTACGTTTATTCTTGCATCATCTTCTATCTTTGCACTAGTTTAAATCATTCAAATAGTTTAAGGAAGCATCCACCGCACTTAATTAAGAAAACGATTAAAGTACCAAAATTTAGAAGAAACCAATTCACCCCCCCCTCTTGGCTTGTCACCTTGGGCAACAAGTGGTATCAGAGCAAGGTGCTCTAATAGTACTCATTGATCTCACAATCAAGACTTAAAGATCATGACAACCTAAGTGGGATGTTCTATGAGTGAGGGACAATTAATTGATAGACCACCTCTATTTAATGGCACAAACTACACATACTGAAAAGCTAGGATGAGGATATTCATTCAAGCTTTAGACTATGAATTATGGTACATTGTTACTAGAGGCCCTCACTCACTCTCTCACACTATTAATGAAAAAGACTTAGCACAATTGAATGCTAATGCTATGAACATACTATATTGTGCTATCCATGAAACTGAATTTAATAAAATCTCTGCATGCTTATCTGCTAAGGAAATCTGGGATACTTTAGAAAATATTTATGACAAAATTCAGATTAGCTCACATGTGCTTCAATTACACACTAACAGTGAGCCTGCAGAAAAAGATGTTGAATCTCCCAATCCGGAAGAAAGAACATCAAATGAAGAATTCGGTGATGAAAACAAGGACCCATTCCCAAACACCGAAAAATTCAAAAGCTTCCTAAAGACAAAGAAGAAGAGGAAGCAAGAAGAAAGGAAGAAAGAGATAAAAAGCAAGAAAGCCTTGACCAAGGAAGAGTCAAGCAAGAAAATGAAAGTGAGGAGCAACAATAATGATACTAGCTCCAAAGAACTACAAGAGGTAACTAACTTATGCCTTATGGCACAAGAAGATAAGGTAAAATCTGAATCTGATTTCACACCTAATGAATTTCAGGAAGAATTCTCTTATGATGAACTATTAAATGCTTTTC